>NC_142929.1:47109908-47297408 GCF_046866305.1 Octopus bimaculoides | reverse complement strand
CATTCTGTATTTCTTCTCAGCAGATAGAAATAGATTAAGCTTATATTTTCTGACTCATACTCAAGAGTCCATAAAGAGTCCATATATTATACACTAGCTTGAAATAAAAAAATTAGAAAATGGATTTTTGAATTATCGTTCAGTTCAATTCACTTCAGAGTATCGTTACCTTATACAAATAGAGCTATAAGAACTCAATCTAAAAATATAAGGTATAAAAACACCAACAGCGGCAACATCAATAAATGACATCAATTAAGTAATTATAATAATATGATTATGGTGACATATCTAAACATATATCCATTCACACACGCACATAGAGCTTTTAATCACAGGGATTCCTGCTTAACTCTATGAATGGTTGTAGCTATGGAGGATTTTGTGTGCTAGTAAACTGTAGATTAAAATAAGTGATATAACTTTGGCTAGACGAGTTCAGGCACTAATATAAACATCCTGCTGTGTTTCTTCAGGCAATTAACTTTTTCTTAGTTGGTCAGTCAACTTAGCAAAAAGATAAAGATCAGTTTCATTTTACTTGTAAAACATCAAAACTACTAATACTGATAGAAAAGTGAGAATGACTATAGCAGCTGATAATCAAATACGAAAAGGAATTTGAGCTTCTTTAATCCTTTTGATACTAACCCACCTGAAGCTGCCCGTAGTTCTATGATACAACCTCTGGTTTTAAAGTAATCTAAGTTAAAGCCTTCTACTGAAGTTTCAGGTTAATTTATGTTCCAAACACCAGTTTAATAATGACAGTTATTTGTGTAAATTCTTCGTTATTTAAAAGCAATTGATTAATACACAATTAGTTTTTAGGTGCAGGTGTGGCTGTGAGGTAAGAAGCTTGCTTCCCAATCACATGGTTCTGGATTCAGTTCCACTGCATGGCACCTTGGGCGAGTGTCTTCTACTGTAGCTTCAAGCTGACGAAATGACCAAAGCCTTGTGAGTGGATTTAGAAGCCAATTGTATGTATATATATATATATATATATATATATATATATGTATGTATGTATGTATTATCTATGTGATTGTGTCTTTGTGTCTGTTTGTCCCTCCATCATCACTTGACAACTGGTGTTGGTGTGTTTACATTCCCATAACTTATCGGTTCAGCAAAAAGAGACTGATAGAATAAGGGCTAGCCTTAAAAAATAAGTCCTGAGGTCGATTTGTTTGACTAAAACTCCTCAAAGTGGTGCTCCAGCATGACAACAGTCAAATGACTCAAACAGGTAAAAGAAAAGAATAAAAGAATATTTCAACAAAAATATGGTTATGAAAGGGTTAATTATTCCAGCAAATATTTTAACAATTCTTATTTTTTTTGTAACTGGATCTTAAAGCTGACATAAAGTGTGTAAATACCTGGGTGAAAACCCCACCCATCCTTTTGGATGGAAGAAGTTGAAGGCTGCCTGTGAAACACATGTCATGTTTACAAGAGATGCAAATTCATGTCCCATGGGCAGCCTTCAATATTTTCTATCCAAAAAGTTTTTCAGCCCAACATGTTATTATTTATAAACTTTATGTGTGCTTCAAGATCCAGTTCCAAAAAAGAGTTATTTCACATTTTATTGAAAATGTATAAAATTCTTATGACACCAACAAAATATCTTACGATTTCATTTGAAGATGTTCAGTGCCACAAGACAATGGAATATGAGCTACCAGGTGAAAAATAATAGTGTCAATGAGGCTGCACCATAAAAGTGTTAGGAAGAGCACCCAGTGGCAAAACCATTAAAAAAAAAGTCATATATAACTATAAAATTGCTGTTTTCTCTGTTGCTGAGTGTGTCAGATGTTAAAGGATTATGATAAGAAGAGAGACATCGTGGGGCCTGTCCAAGATAAGTCAAGTATAGAAAAAATAAACATTAAATGATGACGTGTTGACTATGTCCGGATATACTTTGTACGTAGCAAAGGTATGCCCTAGTTTCAAGAACAAACACTTTCTTCTTGTGTGTCTATGAATTTGTTTAACTGGAGGATTACAAGCAAGCTTAACTCGCACTTTCATTTCTAGTCCTGTTATAAGTATATTAAGTGTTGTATAGATACTTGAAGTGAATGAAAAAATTTGGAGCCATTTTTATTTTGTAGAGGACACAAGAGTACAATCACTTATGACTCCTTAGTAACTGTTGTGTGTGAGTGTGCATGTGTGTGTGTGTGCATGTGTGTCTATTTTCCTACAATCATTTACTAGAGAATTCTATAAACAAAAAACTTAAGCCTTTCAGTTATTTTGCATATCAGTTAATATGGTTTGTAGACCAACTGATTTAAAAAAATAATTTGAGGACAGATCTATGTTTCTTAATGATGATGATGATGATGATGATGATGATGATGATGATGATGATGATGATGATGATGATGATATATATATAAAGCACAACGAAAAAATAAAACTTCATTATCCAATGTAGTACCTTGTTTTCAGGCAGTGTGGTATGACTTGAGATATATATATATGGGTGCTATTTCTAGCAGATGTGTCAACTTTGCAGAGGCTACTTCATTGGTTTTATTGTCTGTGTGAAGTTTCTCTGAACTCGTGTACAGAGCTTATGTGAAACCTAAATCTCCATCCAGCCCAATGTTTCTAAATTGAGATTTTCTAGTGGATTCATAAAATCTCAAAAGGCAGCAAGAAGCTGCTGAGAAATCAAGCCATTACATCTGGCTCAAGAGAGAAGATGAGTGATGCAGCGAGATTGAGCATTGAGGATGGTAGAAATATCTGGCCCAGACTCACATCTTACTCAACAAAGCTTATGCTGTTGCATGAGAGTTTTGTTGTAAACATCAGTGGATGACCCTATGCAGCCCCTGGTGTCCTGATGGAAGGCTCTGCTTTACCACCTGATGAGACATCAACTCCTCTATTCACAAATGGAGTACATCAGCACCCTCTGTCCACAAGTGTTTATTTTACCCTGAATGAGTTGCCAACATTAGCATTTTGATAGTAGAGGACATTAAACAACTAAAAGCTCAAGGGAACTTCTATGTAGACACTCAACTTGATAGATATAGCGACCAAGTCTTCCTCAAATTAAATCCTGTCATTTATATATAAGAAAGAATTATATTAGATGTGCCTGAAAAAGAAAATGAGGATGATCATGACTGAAATATTTTTGAACATGAAACTAAGGTTAAGTACTTATTTGGGGTTAAACACCACTATCACCACCACCAACAACAACATCAACTGTATTATGTATTTCAATAAATATTGATGTATGTCTCAACTCAATATTTCTCACGTTTTATTGGTTAATTATTAATTATGTTTCTGCCTTTGTATACCTTCAAACTGAGAGCTATCTTTTAAATTAATCATTGAATTTTAAAGAATGGTTGCAACTAAGCGACTCAGTTGATGTGTCATAAAATCATCGTACAGCAGCATTAACTCAAGTCTTGAATTCTTTATGAGATTAGCGATTAACACACAATGTTAAGCCTCTCAGAAGTTAAAAGTTTGTACTATCTCAAGGGTGAAGTGTAAAAAAAAAATGTTTTTTAACATTGCTTAAAATTCTTTTAACTTTTAAGTAGAAAGTTGCACAAGGAAAAAACATTATGTATTGAAATTTAATTAACTAACTGTCGTTTTCTTCTATAATTAACTTTTGAAACTTATCTCCTACATTGAACATTAAAATTAGTCATTAGGTAATAGTTTTAATGTAATTTCCTTTGTGTATCATTTTGCAAGACACTGTTTCTAATATTTTGAAATATCTTAGAATATATGTGACATGCAAAATTGAATTTCATCATTTATTTTTCAAAAGGAAAAGGTTATGCCAAGCATCTTTGTTTTGGCTAGTTAGGAATTCATAAGGTAAGGAAAGTTATATCGATATGTGATACTCTACTCCTATTATAGGTCATAAATATATATCAGCTGAAATAGTTTAAATCTTGAGCCCATGGTCCAAAGTTATTGTTCGATATTCCAGTTCATGAAAGAAAGCATGTTGAGCTAACAGAATCGTTTGTGTGTCAGGCAAGATGCTTAGCAGAATTTCTTTTGGTTCTTTATGTCCTGTCTTCAAATTCCATTGAGGTCAACTATGCCTTTCATCTTTTCAATGTTGATAAAATAAGTACCAGTTGAGCACTGGGTTCAATGTAATTGACTTTCCCCCTCCCCTCAAAACTGCCAGCTTTGTGCCAAGATATGAAATTATACAAACTGAAATTTTCAACTGAATATACAGTGTTAATAATTTTTTACCATGTTTCTGTTGAAATACACATCCTTTGTTTAAGTAAATTTTCAGAATAATTAAGAATTTGGTAAAATAACTCTGCCATTATAAGGTGATGTTTGGAATATAAATTAATACAGAGTTTTGACAGAAGGGGTATAATTTAAGTTATCTTGGTATGGAATTAAATCATAGAATGAGGGGTAGTCTCTGATGCATTGGTACCGAAAGGATTAATGGTCTGATACTCTACTGACACTGGACTGCTTCATATTAGCAGAGACCACAAAGTAATATCTGAAAATTCTTTTACTTGTTTCAGTCATTTGAATGTGGCCATGCTAGAGCACAACCTTGAAGAGTTTTAGTTGAACAAATCGACCTCAGGACAATTTTTTTTTTCTAATCCTGGAACTTACTCTATCAGTCTCTTTTTGCTAAACTGCTAAGTTACAGGGATGTAAACACACCAACACCAGTTGTCAAGGGGGACAAACACAGACATAAATACACACACATAGATATATGCATATATATACAATGGGATTCTTTTTAGTTTCCATCTACCAAATCCACTCGTGAGGCTTTAGTCAGCCCAAGACTATAGCAGAAGACACTTACACAAAGTGTCATGCAGTGGAACTGAACCTGGAACCATGTGATTGGGAAGCAAGCTTCTTATCACACAGCCACACCTATACCTATAACTATTTTTTGTTAGCTTTGTAACACTTCTTCTTTTAAATATGATAACACTAGTTTAACAATTGTTTTTCAATGTAGGTGGTGTCAAAGTAATTTATTCTCTGCACATTTCTATTTTCTTCATCAATTTATGTACATTCTTGTACATTTACTTTGTGATTCCCCTATTACAACTTCAATAAGTAAAGAATTTTATGCTTTGCCATTTAAATCATAATAAGGCTGAAACATGTTCAGAGTTGTCTCCCATAATTGCGGGGTTATGATATTAGTTCCTGAACTAATATTGTTTATATTTCCTTACCATGTAATTATTACCAGGTAACTTTTTAATTCCAGATGCATTAAATATATTAAATCCTGACTGTGGCATAAGACCTGCGATCAGATTTTCCCACCTGTAAGCTGTTTGTCATTGATTATACTGTAAATATTTGTTCTTTCTTTCATTAGATTATTGATTAAAGTGTTATTAATCTTCATATATGCAATAAACCTTTGAAGTTTGCTACCATAGCGACATAACATTAAGATTACTAGTAGATAATTTGTTCCAAGTCTTACTTCACAGCATAAATTTCAAAGAAAATCTAAAAGAGATGGCTGAAAAGAGCAATAGAGAATGCAAAAAAATCAAACAGGAGTCAAAGAAAAACTGATAAAAAGAATGAGCACATAAAGGTTGTTGAAGTAATATATCTATAGACTAAGTAGGATTCTGACAAGCTGCTGTCACAAACATTTTGATCTAGCGCTGCTGTTGGTCCTTCATTATTAATCCAGGTGTATTAGTACTGGTTTGGGAAATTAAATTGCCAATCAGCAATAGAAGCTTTACATACCTGGGTGTATAAACAGCATGTATGGACTTGCAATAATATTTCAAATACTTGCTACTTCTCGGTAAATATTAGCAACTGTAAAACAACTTGAAGTTGTGTTAATATTTTTTATGTATTCATGTATGTGCATATGAATGTACTTATGGTACTTATGTTTATGTGTGTGTGTGTGTGTTGTATATATATATATATATATATATATATATATATAAGAATAGATATAGTGTGTGTGTGTGTGTATAAGTATGGGTCTGTGGTAAGAAATTTACTTTCAAATCATATGGTTCTGAAGTGTCTTCTACGATAGCCCCAGGCTGACCAAAACCTTCTGAGTAGGTTTGCTTGCCAGAAACTCTCCATTTTTCCCGTTCTCTTTCCATTTTTTTCTCTCTCAACCCTTTCTGTTGAAGAGCATAGGCTCAAAACATCAAAAACTTCTCCATTCTTCCTGAGTGTCAAATTAATACACCTGCTTGTTGTTGCCTCACCTGTCTTGATCTTTTGTTTCCTGTAAATTTGAACTATATATATATTCATTAGGTTGTTTCACATGAAATGTTGTATTTGAAAGGTAACAATAAAATGTTTCAGAAGTGTTAGAGAACTGATCTATTTAATCAAAGTTTGATCCATGTTCATTTATGACGTTTACCCAATGTTTCTCTATGTAATATTTTCCATATTTTTTTTTAAATTCATCTTTTGCTGTGATAAACTATCTGAATGCTTCAATTACCTCTTCTCTATTTAAGAATGTTTATTGCTTATAAAAAGCTCAAGAGATATCAGGGGAATAGGGAGGATGTTGCAAAATCTCATAATTCAGGCATTGCAACTTTTGGACCGTAGCTTGAGGAGTGTGAAAGTTTTCGAACTATGTATGTGTTTATCTATATAACAAAGATAATTTCATGAAATCAAGAATTTATCTTGTAAGTTATTTAAAATTAACACATTGTGTCTTTCATATATACAAAGGGTGTTTTGGGTTAAATTTAACAGTTTGCATAAAAGGAAAAGAAATCCCAATATCCCATACCAAAATAAAAGTATTTTAAAAAGTTAAAAAATATCAACTAGAATATGGCTGGAAGATAACAGGTTACTCTAAACAGCTGTGAAGTTGTAGAAATTCTCTGACAACCACTTCCAACTCTTTCTGAAAGTATAGCACCAAATCCTACAGCCATACATATAGCCTTCCAGCATCAACCCTCTCCAGCCAGGGATTGATTACAGCCTCCAGTAGATTCACTGACCTGTCTGAATTGAGTGTAAGGCTCTGTTAAAAGATGTGGAACAGTGTGTATGTGCGTGCATGCATGTGTGCATATGCTAATCCTGCTGAAAATCTGCATTTCAGGGTAGATATGATAGCTTTAAGTTGGAATTATCAGGCACAGTGACCAGTCAAGTTAAATCTGATGAATTGTTTTTGAAGGATATAAACTGACCAAGGATAGAATATTTCTAGATCATCATTTAGTAATGAGAATTTCAGAAGTAAAAACTGCCAAAAGACAAAAAAATTCAATTTTGTCTTATCAAGAATATTTCTGAAATAGGTGAAATTAGAACTAAAGGGCGGAGGGCAAAAGATAATAGGATTCAAATGAGATTCATATTGTTATGGAGGAGAAATATTCTGATAAATATAATTTTAAATGGTATTATTCAAATTTGAAATACTGTTCTCTAGTTCTACAAAAGAAAACCAATAATGGATCAATAATTAATTCAAATGGGAAATAATGTTCATTGATCACATGACTGATTTAAAGCATGCTGCCTGTTTTTGGTTTTTTTCTGTGCATGCTTTTACTGTGAGGTGCACTATATAAACTAGCGAGTGAACACATGGTGTGAGTTTGGTGATGGGAACAGTTGATGTGAAGTCAGGTTATCAGGGACTACAGTCGGCGTGAATTTGGCAATAAAGACAATCAGAGATGTGACCAGTCAAAGCGAACTAGGATGATGAAAAACCACATTGCACAAAATATCCAGCTGAGTACGACTACTTCTTCCTAGTTGGATTGTTGGGCTGGCCTGAAGTTTCCCCAGCTGCTGACTTGGCTGTGGAAGCTGTGTTGATGTTTGGGAGGCTGCATTTTGTAACAATATAATGTATGCAACCGTCTGTGTAGCATGTGAAAGCTTCTGAATTGCTTCAGTCATGTGACCTCAGGTGTAATCTATGCATTGAATTCATTCAACAATTTGAAATTTCTAAATTTCAAATGATTGAAAGAGAAAGAAATATAAATTGGAAGTCAGAATGATGCTGAGGATATCAGTGTGTCACATGTTTGAGGAAGAATGTATGAATCTGATTATAAATGTCACTTGTGTGGATATGAGCATATATCATCTAAGTGTTGTGAAGTTGGTGAAACTTGTATTTAGAGTGGAAAAAAAGGAGTCATTTTTACAGTAGACTGTAAATCTACAGAAAGGGCTGAGGAAATTGAAAAAGGAAGATTTATGAAAGTAACATGAAAATCACCAGAGTAATCAATGTGAAGGTCAGTTGTGTTAAAATGGAAATGGAGATGGAATGGAAACTATACACCAGAACTTTTGGGTGGATCTGAATAAACCTAAATTAAGAAAGTGTTATCTTAAAGCATTTTTGATGGATTGCTCATTGAAAATTTGGGGGAATTTGGATGCATTATTAGAAATTGATGAGAATAGAGGCTTTGAATGTTATTGTTTACAAATGTAAAAAAAAAAACAAAAAAAACATGACTTGCTTTGATATGAATGTGATGAATGTTGATAGTTCTACATTAATTTATGAGATTGAAGTGAAGCTCCATGACAATTCGGGAGATTAAGAGGTTTGGAGGATAGTATTCTTCTCAAGGAAACACCAGTTTCTATAATTATTTTGAGGCAAGACCAAAACTAAATACAGAAAACTACTCAGCATAGTGAAGTTGGAGAAACTAATTAAGATTTTTTTAGAAAAAGCTCTTCCCAGAGGGCTTAAATACTCCCCTTCTTTAGTGGATCTGTGAAATGCTGATGGAAATCCTGGGAAAAAATGCAGAGGTTATTAACTCAGTGTAAATGAAAGAATTTATTCAAATTCTTATCACACTTCAAATACTGAGCCAATAATCAATAGTTTACTCTCTTTCTGGAATGAATTATTTTTGATAAATTAGATCTAAAGGAACCCATCATCAGATTGAAATACATTTTGAAGCAAGAGAAGCCGTTACAATATATGCATTAAATTTTTTAAATAGTTGTTTTGAAGATAGACAGGTCTTTCATATGGAGTTATAACAGTGCTATGTTTCAGAGAGCAACTCAATATATCATTGGAAATGACACTGATAATGTGTACCAAATTAATATGTGTGTGTGCGAGTGTGCGTGTGCGTGTGTGTGTGTAAATTATGCAACAATGAAAATAACACTGACATATCATTTCAACAGATATATTTACCAAAATTACATAAGAATATTTTGAAATACTATGGAGTAAATTTATTCAATAAAATCACCATTGGCTTCAGCCATAGCCTCCAGAAGACTTCAGAATCTCCTGTAACTCTTATGGACAGTCTCCTTGTTTAAGCTGGGGAGTGCTGCCATAATCCTTGCCATCAGTTCATCTTTGGTGTTACAAAGAGTTTTGTTGGTCTCTTGCTCAACTGTACCCCACACATAATAATCAAGGGGGTTGCAGTCAGGGAGTTAGGTGGCCAAATGTTAGGAGTGAAGTGGTTGCAGAAATTGTCTGTCAACCATGACTAGGTACTCATGCTAGTGTGGCATGGTGCAGAGTCCTGTTGCCAGACATAGGGTCTTCCAGCAGCTACCCTCTTGACCCAGGGCAACACTACCTCCTCCAGGCTCTTGATGTAGGCCTCTGTGTTGAGTCTGAGGCTGTGTTGGAAGATGAATGGAATGGAGGCATAATGTCACCATCACTAGTGATCACTCCAAACACCATGATGTTGACTGGATGTTTGATTTTTATCAACCTTTGCTACATGTTTTGGGGACATGGCAAGCCAACGGTTGTTCTGTGTGTTGACCATCTGAGCCTGAAAAAACCTGAGCCTGAGAAAAATCAAAGCATGTAGGGGATGCTTGAGTTTGTTCAAAAGCTTCATAGCATGGTCTTTCCCCTTGTTCTTGATGGTTCAGGATAAGAATTGGCCCTTTCTCATCTTTTATGAGGAATACCAAATGTCTTCATGCACTACCTGTCTGATAAGAAACTCAGACACTCTCATCTTCCTGGTGATGAACTTGATTGACTTGGAAGGATCCTTGTCAATCATGGCCTGGATCTCACCAACAAATTCAAGAGTTCTTTTCTTATCAGAACAATCAGAGTGAGTTTTCTGAGCTGCTGTACCTTCTTAATCACCTTTAGACTCATCCAACTCTTTCTGAATCCTCTGCACTGTCCTCAGATTGTTACCCAAACACTTTGAAATGTTCGTATTGGAGCTTCTGGGGTAAATGCCAAGCATGTCATTTCCAAATTCCTGGCAGAATGAATTGCATCATGGTCCTGCTTTTCTCAGAGACAGTACCTAAATGTTCTTACTATACTGTGTAGTCGACAAAATTAAAAACAATCAATGTACATGCGTGAAATTAAAAACATAAAATGGTGACAATTTACCCATCACACCCTGTATATATATATACAATTATATATATATATATATATATATATATATATATATATATATAGTTATATATGTGGGGGTGCTTTAAGGGTATTGCAAAATGCCTGATTGGAGGTTCAGCCATCTGAGTTCTTTTACAGGGTTTAGAAAAACTGAAGGACTGCTGCAATAAGTGTGTGAATCTGAGAGGGGAATATGCTGAATAAAATCATAATTAACTGATCTTCCTGTATTTTCTTTTACTCAAAGCCAAGAACTTTTCAATGCCCCTTCATATATATATATATATATATATATACACATCATCATCATGATCATAATCATCATGATCATTATCATCGTCGTTTAACGTCCGCTTTCCATGCTAGCATGGGTTGGACGATTTGACTGAGGACTGGTGGAGCCCGAAGGCTACACCAGGCTCCAATCTGATTTGACAGAGTTTCTACAGCTGGATGCCCTTCCTAACGCCAACCACTCCGAGAGTGTAGTAGGTGCTTTTACATGTCACCCGCACGAAGGCCAGTCAGGTGATACTGGCAACAGCCATGCTCAAAATGGTGTATTTTATGTGCCACCCGCACAAGAGCCAGTCCAGGGGCACTGGCAATGATCTCGCTCGAAAGTTGGCAACGATCTCGCTCGAAAGTTTGGCAACGATCTCGCTCGAAAGTATATATGGCTCAAAACAGTTAGATTCAAATTCCATGCTACTTAGAATGTCAAAGCTCATGAGGCTTCTCATCAGGCTTTCTTCTGCCCAACGATAAGCTTCATGAGCTTTGAAACTTTAAGTAGTATGGAATTTGAATCAAACTGCTTTGATCCATACATGGTACTCTCAATAAATGTGTTGAGTGCCCTCCTTTTGTTTCTTCACTCACTCAAATATGTGTGTGTGTATGTGTGTCTGTTATGTATATATGAATGTGTGTGTATGTATATGCACACATACACACTTACATGCACATGCATACGTGCACAGACACAGACACACACACAGACACACTGCATAGTATTAATCCTGTTGAAAATCTGTGTCTCATGGTAGATATAACAAAATGTTGAAATTATCAGGCATGATGACTAATCGAGCTAAACCTGTGTTAGAATTTGATGAATTGGCTTTTGTGGGATATAGACCAACAAAAGAAAGGGAGATCTCAAGATTATCGTTTAGTAATGAGAATTTCAGATGTAAATCCACCAAAGAATAAGAAGCAAACAGAATCGTTTTTCAGACCTGTTAATTTCTGTGGTGGAAGACTTATTGATTCTTATTGACCCCATATATCGCTGCTTGCATCACTTCATAAATGTGATATCTATTTTCATGGGAAGCTGAACAATAAAAGGCGTTGGGCGTATAATGCTGATATTAGCATCAAAATCAAGGGTCCAGATTTATGGTGTTGTAAATGAAACTACCTTAATAACTGATGCATGTGAAAGGGCTACATTGCAACTACTTCCATGTGTCAGCAATCATGTGTTATATTCGTCTAGAGTATTAAAAACGACTGAAACAAGATATTAAACCATTGAAAGGAAAGCCTTGATGAAGAGGACAGCTATTTTCTACTTGGCTGAAAATTTAACTTGGTCTCAGACCTTAGGCCACTAAATTTATTTTGTGTAACATATTTAGATTGCCAAAAGCAACATGTGTATGTATTTAAAAACAGACCTCAGAAATGGTTGCATTGGATTATGAAATATTATATGTAAAGGTATCTCAAATACTACGTGTCAATGTGTAATCCATGATCGAATTTATTAATAACAAGAGCACTCAGTGAGTTCAAACCTCTGCCAAAGCAACACTGTCCTCTCAACAATTAGCCGGAGATGATTTTTAAAATGGGAATGTCTGAAATAAACTCGACTGCTCTCACAAACAAGAATAGTAAAAATGAACCTGACTGCTCTCAAAAATTAAGTAAAAAAAAAAAGGAAAATAATCCAGAATCCTTGTCCGGTACTGGATTGATCCCAAAATCTAATTAGTTTGTGCCAGTCATGAGGCCAAACATCTCTGAAAGTTTCATCCGAATCCATCTGGCAGTTCTTGAGATATCTTGTCCACAGACAAACAAACAAACATGACTGAAAACAATACCTCTACCTTCGCTAAAGTGGAGGTAATAATAATATTGGTTTGGAGACCTAAAGGTTGACCAAAACCAAGAATGAGATGATTGGATAATATCAGTAATCTCAGTTGGAAGTGTAATGATGGTTGCTTCCGACAGGACTCTAGGATGAGGTGCCTGAGGACTCTGGTTCCAAGACCCTCCTAGGAATCATGGGTAGAGAAGATGGATGAATGGATAGGTGGATGATTCTTTCAACGCTTTTTGAGAAACTGATCTTAGAAAAAGTGAAAATATAAAGTTGGAGACTGCTAGTCATATTTCATCGAATATATTAATAATCCTAGGCACAAAGCCTGACATTTTGGAGAGGGGGGGGGTGCTAATTGATTACATCAATCCCAGTGCATGACTGGTACTTATTTTATTGACCCTGAGAGCATGAAAAGCAAAGTCCAACTTGGCGGAATTTGAACTCAGAATGTCAAGATGGATGAAATGTCACTAAGCATTTTGCCCAACATGCTAATGATTCTACCAGCTCACCGCCTTACCTAAGATATTAATAATAACTGGAGCAATTGTCCTACTGTTGAAAGGCCTTTTAAGTTATTAAAAGTTAAGTCACAGATGAAAGATGGTATATTGAGTAATGGAGAATTAATCCATCAAACTGCTTTAGAAATTTAATGATAAAAGTCAGCCATGAGATTTGCATTGTGGTTCAATGAAAATTTTGTGAGGTGGCTGTTGAAATTGGTGAAGACCATTGTTGTGCGGTCTAGCCAACTGTGTGTATTATAAAAGGAGCAAACTCACAAACGTTTAATGTATTTTTTTGGTAGAAATGATCTACTCTGTTGGCCATTTAGAAAAGAAAAATCCAAATAATATAACTGCCAGTTGAGAGGAGAGAACTACATTATGTCTTGTTGAAGGTTAGCTGTAGTACATTGTGTGTGAGTGTTCAAAGCTGTCTCTGGTGCAACCTAATCTGCTTGGTGAGTTGGGTGCTAAACTGTTTCAGTAAGATAAAAAGGGAGCAAATTTTAGAACATCCAAGAAGCCTCATCATGCCACACCTTCACTACTGGTTGATCGATTTATAGATCAATCACGTGAAACTGTAACGGCATACTCATGATCTCTAACTGATTATTTCATGGTTGGAGCTTGCATCCCTACAATAAGAAGCATATATCAGAAGCATGGTGGCCAAGTTATTGTGAATATATGGAATATGTAAGCTGTCTGATATGTACTAGAATAAAATTGAAACCATCTCAGAGAATACGTGCACATCCCCAAAGAAATTGAAGTATGGCTATATATGTTTATGGATTATGCTTGTGTCTAGAATAATAGACTGTTTTTAATTCCATAATACTTGTTGATGCATACCTCTGGATGGTCAGGATTAATAGTAAGATAAGAATAAAAGGAGTAAAAACAGTTAGGCCTGTATTAAGAACTGTATTTGCCAGAAATAGTGTTTCAGAAACATTAGTGTCTGAAATGAATTTCGTAATAATGACTTGTGTACATTGCTTGATAAGATCAAACGTAAAATTATGGAAATGTCTCCATATCATCTAAAATCAAATGGAATTGCTGAAAGAATGGTCGCAAGTGTTAAAAGTGGGTTTAAAAGCGTATTTACCAAAGTAAAGGTTCCATTAATGTGCATTTGATTCACATGCTTTTGAGTTACCAGACAATCCATTACACAGAAAGACTTCTAAGTCCGTCTGCTTCAATAGGCAGGCAAATACGATCACCAACAACATTGTCTTATGAAAGTGCTGCTCTAGTTTGATATTGATGCAAACTAGATTCATATTTCAAGCAGGAAATAAATACAGCTGTGACTCTTTAAGGTGAACAGGGTATAATATCTAATAAACAACAACACAAATATTGATCCTGAGCAAAATAAAGAATCACAACCATGAGCTTTCAGTGCCATTCCAGACTGTACTAACGAACATTGTGATTTGATGACTGATACAAGAACAAATATAACAAACAGTGTGGCTGCCAGGTTGATGTAAGAGTTTAGTCCCCTTGTTGAATAAAATGTCTGAACATAAAGCTTAAGATATGAATGTGGCCATATTTGAAAACACTGCATGACACAACAGTGCACGTGCACACATACATATTACCATGTACATGCACAGAGACACACTGACATGTACTCACACACACACACACACACACACACACACAACAAATACACATACACTTGTATATGCATGCACAATTATACACACGTACATGATTATGCATACATTCAAACATACACACATAGACATATGTGTCTCTATTTTGGAAACTGTATCTCATCATCATCATCATTCAACATTCTTTTTTCCATGTTAGCATGTATTGGACAGTTTGTCATGAACTGATGAGCTAAAGGGTTGCACTGAGCTCTAAAGTCTGCTTTGGCTTGGTTTCTACAGTTTCATGCCCTTCCTAGCACCAGCTACCTTAAAAGTATGCTGAGTGCTTCTTTGCATAGTATCAGATCTGTTGAGATCACCAAGTATTCACAAGTCAAGACCCCTCAACTGAATGAGGTATGGTACTGAGGAATAAGAAAGTATGATAGAGGGAGAGGAGCATGTGTCTTGCTGAAGAGGTGAAAACATGGCTTCCTATCTGGAAAGCATGGGAGAGAGAGAGAGAGAGAGAGAGAGAGAGAGAGAGAGAGAGAGAGAGAGAGAGAGAGAGAGAGAGAGAGAGAGAGATGTGAGATCAAGGCACAAAGGGAATATGAAAGACAGAATAGGAGTCAGGGACTGAAAAGTGTGACAACATGGTAAATGATTGATGGTAAAGGACGATTAGATGTGAAATACCTCTCATTAGCCATGGAATCTATAGTTTCAATGGTTGGCCAACTGATCCTGAGAGCCTTTTTCTTTGGATTGCAGCAATACTTAGAAAGAGTAAGTAGTATTGCTTCTGTGTACATATCTCAAGGGCCTAGTGTGTTGTTTAAATCTTAATTTAAAAGGTATCTTAGTTATACTTGTAGTTTATTTTTACATTATTGCAGTTTCCAATAGAGATCTTCACTCAACACATTAAACTTTCTTGAAGAAGTTACCATCAAGTGGACAAGTGTAAGTAACAAGAGAATTGCAATATAGTAGATAAGTTTGTGCATTTGTTTATGTCAGGTTTAAAGATGCAGCAAAATTCAGAAGAATTCGGAATCATTTTGACGATACTTCTGTTAAAGATATTGTAGAACATACAGTTTATATAGAAAAGTTTATTTCTTAGAAGCGACTATTTTAAGAAGGATCAGACAATATTTGAACTGTCACATAAGGTGTCAAATGGTGTGTTATACCAATTATCTTACTTGTTCTGTTTATGTTAGTAATCTGTTTTTTTTTCTCTTTCTCTGTAAACTTGTTTCTGCGTAGTATATTGTAATATTCCCTTGGACATTTACAGAATTCTTTAGTGAAGGATATGCCTGAGGTCTGTCCACTAGCATTGCTAGACAAGCTTTTTAAAATAATGAAATTTTTGTAGCTGTACAGCAAAGTTCTTATTACATTTTCTGTATGAGCTGTATTTATCTGAATTTAAGTTTGATGTTTTCTCTAAAAAATTAATTATGCCTATTGTAGTACTAACGTAAACCTTAGGTTAAAATCTTTTCTAAATGTCTAGTTGGTGCTTCTTCTTATAATGGGATATGATTAATCTGCCATTTTTGTAAAGTAGTAGTTCTAGTTAGTTAAATATTTGTTCTATAAGAGAATGTTCCTATTAAGTTACATAGTTTTGCTCCTTTAAAGCACTCCATGTACAAGGGAGTGCTGGAAAGTTCCTGGCTTTAAGGGCATCGTGAAAGGCCTGATTGGAGGCCCAAAATTTTGAGGTCTTTACAGGGCTTAGATAAACTGAAGTACCACTGCAATAAGTGTGTGAACCTGAGAGGGGAATATGTTGAATAAGATCATAATTAACTGATCCTCCTGTATTTTCTTTTACCCAAAGCCAGGAGCTTTTTAGCACCCCCTTGTAGATCTTGAATAATTTTGTACCATTATGTTTGACCTACAAATTATTTCCTTGTGTGCATGATCACATTAGTATCAATGTTGTTAATTGGTGGTGAACCTGCTGCCAAAAATCAACGCATTTTGTAAGACTGGCTTGGTTATTGAAGGGTAGAATCTCACAGTATTACACAGTACGTTTATAGTTATGTTTTCCAAGTACGACGGGGTGCTGAGAAGTTCCTAGCTTCAAGGGTATTGTGAAAGGCCTGGTTGGAGGCTCAAACTTCCAAGTTCTTTACAGGGCTTAGAAAAACTGAAGGATCACTGCAATAAGTGTGTGAATCTGATGGGAATATGTTGAATAAAATCATAATTAACTGATCCTCCTATATTTTCTTTTACCCAAAACTAAGAACTTTTCAGCAGTCCCTCATGTATGTTTATATATTTATATAAACACCATCAAAGGTAATAATCATTTAAAATTACAATTTAGGGTATCTCTTAGGATACCCTAAATTATAATTTTATGTATATATAAAACTGAAGGACCACTGCAATAAGTGTGCGAAACAATTAATGTTAGCGAAACAATTAATGACTGAAGTGCCACTTTTTCTTGAATAGAAGGTTTGTGGCTTGCTTAATGGTAGTTTTGTTTGGATCTAAACTATTTATTAGTAATCTTAACTAAATCAGTTTCAGCAGAGTTAATATGTCAATATTTAGGTTCTGCTATGAAGTTAGCTTGCGGTTCTTCAAAGAAGTTGGTTTGTAGTTCAGCAATGTAATATAAGTTTGACTAAATGCCACCCATTCTACTTTGTCATCTATCTTCAGGGCAGAGGCTAAGTTTTTCAGTTCTTTGTTAATTAAGTTGGGTGTATTTGGGTTTGTTTCCTTATAAGCTTTTGAAATATTGCACATAGAAGTCTTGTGTATGTAAAGTTATTGATCATGTATAGATTGTTTGTATTTTGCCTTGCCAGTGGAAATACATATTTTTTGTTGTTGTTGTCAGAACATACCTATACATACCATTTCCACATACTCACACACACACACACGCATGTATATGTATATATTTGTGTGTGTGAGTATATAAATATTTATGCATATTTATATACATACATACACACACATATATGTATATATATATATATATATATATATATATATATATATATATATATATATATATATATAATATGTACATACATATATATATATATATATATATATATATATATGATATATATGATATATATATTATATATATATATATATATATATATATATATATATATATATATATATATATATATATATATATATATATGTGTGTGTATATATATATATATACACACACACACACACACACACACACATATATATATATATATATATATATATATATATATATATATATATATAAATGGCTGCATTAAGGTTTGTGTACAAGGTATCATCAGAGAGTTTCTGGACTGGACATGCTGTAATCATACTTGTCTACAAAAAGTAATTCACGATGGAAATTGTTGGTAGTCAGTCTACAAACAGGTTTCATTCTATCTACTTTTGTTTAGGTATATGTGTTTGCTCATGTGTGTGTGTGTGTGTGTGCACGTGTGTGTGTGTGCACGTGTGTGTGTGTGCACGTGTGTGTGTATGTGCACGTGTGTGTGTGTGTGTGTATGTGCACTCGCGTGTGTGTGTGTGTGTGTGCGTGTCCATATCTAAAAATTTGTATCTTGAAAATTCCTCTTCACTCCTGAACCTTTGAGAGAAATGAAAAGGAACAGTTGCAGTTATTCAGACTATCTGTAACAAATTAAATTATAGAAAAGATAGACAGTTGTCTTCTACCAATGCCTGATTGAGACACTCAGTGTACACTTACCTACCCACCCACCTTCCTTGTTCTTCTATCCTATTTCTCTTTCATACTCACCTTGTTCCCTGATCTCACATCTCATTCTATCATTCCTGATAGTGAATCCATGTACTCACCTCTTCAGCAAGACACTTACTCTTGCCCCTTCTATCGTACTTTGATATCCCTCAATACTATACCCCACTCAGCTGCGGGATCTTGTCTTGTTGGTACTTGGTGACTGTATCAATGCTGGTGCCATGTAAAAAAAAGCACACAGTACACTCTGCAAAGCAGTTGGGATTAGGAAGAGCATCCAGCTGTAGAGATCATATCACATGTCAAAGCAGACATTGGAGCTTGGTTCATGTCAAACTCTTCAATCCATGCCAGCATGGAAAAAAGGGATGTTAACCCTTTAGCATTAAAACCAATCATATTGGGCCCAAACATTCTCTCTGTTTTATGTTCAAATTGCCCAGATCAGTCTCTCACACCTATCCTACAATGTCATTTTAAAAATGAACAATGACATCATTGAAATCTTGTGGCTACAACATAATGCATAAGTAATTCATAACAATGTAAATAAATAAGCATTACATTTAACAGAGTAATATCTAAATGTTAAAGGGTTAAACCAGCCAAATCCAGTCTCTCACATCTATCCTGCATTGTCATTTTGGAAATAAGCAATCGCATAATTGTGATCTCAAAGCTACAAGATGATGAATTGAAAACAATGTGAATACATAAGCATTATATTTGACAGAGTAATCTGAATACTAAAGGGTTAAACCAGCCAAATCCAGTTTCGCACTCCTGTCCTATGTTGTCATTTTGGAAATGAGCAATCACATAATTGAGATCTCAAAGCCAGAAGATAATGCATGATTAATTCAAAATAATTTGAATAAATAGATATTACATTTGACTGAGAGATCTGAATGCTAAAGAGTTAAATGAAGATGATAATGTTTATGATAATGATGTTCAATTCTTCAGTTTTGGTTTTTACATCTCAATAAAGTCCCTCAAATATGTCTGGAAATATATCACCAAGGGATCTGACAATACTATATTTGTTCCAACACGGCAAAGCAGGGGCAGTGAAGTTACTCAGTTCCAGTAAGAATAATTCTTCATCAATAATGTGGGTTTCTGATGAGGTGACAAGCTGGCAGAATTGTTACTATGCCAGGCAAAATGCTTAGTGGCTTTCGTCCATCTTTATGTTCTGAGTTCAAATTCTGCTGAGGGTGACTTTGCCTTTCTTCCTTGGTACAGCTTGGCACCAGTGACATCGTAACTCATTGTAACAGCTGAGTGAACTGGAGCAACATGAAATAAAGTGTCTTGCTCAAGAACACAACACACAGCCCAGTCTGAGAATTGAACTCACTACCTCATGATTATGAGCCTGACACTCTTACCGCTGAGTCATGCACCTTCGTATATATTGGGTACAGCTCTAATATCATATAAGCTGAGTGTCTTCACAACTCTTCATGCTGTTTCTTCTTCATTGTATTTATTGCAGTCTCCTTATTTGAATGTGTGGATTTTCTCTAGGCATTCCAGTTTCTGGATGGTAGTTCCATGAAGGGTATTCTTCCTGAAACTCCAGTTTGTACTCATTGTTCAAATTATTTTAAGAATTATGAAATAACAAGAACACAAGATAATGAATTTATGTTCAATAATAATTTCAAATGAAATTTAAAATGCATTCAAATTTATTTAATCCAATGATCTTACTTAATCTACTTGAATTACGAATATATTGTTTACACAATTAAATCACAAAATGTACTGTTAATATTGAGTGCATATTATGCAATTTGCTGTTAATATTGAGTGCATTAGACAGTCAGGTGCTGAAAATGCACTTGATAACAACTGCATTTCTTATAAGAAGGATAACTTCTTCTCAAGAACAGTGTTACATCAGACTGAATACACTCTCATTAAGAGCAATTCCTCATTAAGAATAATTTATAGCTGTGTTTCAGCATGGGAAATAATGCTGCATATTCTGGTAATATATCTACAGAATGGTGTATATATTTCTGAGTATGTGCCTCTGTTTGTGTGTGTGTGTGTATAAGTCTGTGTGTATATTTAGTGAACACACCATAAACAAGTGTTGGGGTTTAAATGAATGAAAAAATGTGGAGAACTTTAAACGAAAAAATTTTCAAACAAATTTGTAGATTGCAAGAATAGAAATGGAAAAATGTAGAAATCAAACAATAATAAAATAGATATTGAATAATATGTATTGATAACTTGAAAACAATTTGAAGGAAACATTCAGTTTCAGACGATATATATATGAAATTATTGAGAATGTGAAGAACGTTAAAAAAAAAAGACCTGTAATTTTGAGAGTGAATATGTAATTGTAAAAGAGATATAAAATGTAATAAATGGGTATTATATTAAAAAATAATAATGTTGGACATGAAAATATTAAAATTTGTAAAAATCATTGAATCTAAAACTTTAAATGATTCGGGGTGAAATAATTATATCACGGAATATTTAGAATGATGTATATTTCGAATGATGAAAAAACAAAAACAAAAAAGTATACAAAGAATAAAAACAGAAGCAGGAAACAAGAGCTAGTATTTCAGGAAAATTATTTTTCGTCTTTTAGTTTTTTCCTGTGAAAATAAAGAGATGAAGACATGCATACATACATACATACATGCGCACCCATTTGAATGTACATAATACACATGCATACATATATATTACTGTTATATTCATCATCATCATCATCATCAACAGCAGCTGCAGCAGTAGTAGCAGTTGCAGCAGCATTATCATCATCACCTTCATCAACATTGTTTTAGTTTCCACTTTTCTGTACTTGTGTGGGTCAGATGAAATTTATTGAGGTAGATTTTATACACCCAAATACTCTTATTGTTGCCAACCCTCTGCCGTTTCCCAGAAAGGTAATATTTTCCCCATGACTAGACATGTTTCCACGGAACACTGGAAATGGAAGACACCAGTTTTATGAAGATGACGCTTGTTTATAACTATCCTGTGATATAAAGACAAGGAGGTACAAATACATGCACGCACACACACGTGCGTGCACACACACTGACAGATAGACACACACAGACACACACACACACACACACTACAGACTTGTTTTACCTTCTGTCTACCAAATCCACTTGGTTGGTGTAAAGCTATTATAGAAGATACTTGCCTGTGTGTGTATGTATGCATGCATGTATGTATGTATGTATTTATGCATATATGTATGGATGGGTGGGTGGATGGATGGATGTGGTCCTCCTATTCTTCCTCTTAATATTCCTCTTCCGTCTCCACTTCCTCCTCATCATGAACTAATACAGGTAGGAGCCTCCTGGCATTAATTAATAAGTATTTACCAAGAATCCAGAGATATCATAAACTCTTTAATTCCTATAACATCAAAGTTAGCTACTCATATTTAGATAATATCACTTCCAATGCTGTACATCATAACAGACATAATATGTACCTGTTCAGACTTCACTTGATGCTCTAATCTGTAACTTCTGAAATCCTACCAACTGCTCACTTGGAGGATCCTGCCTCTCAAGGGCTGTAGCCTATAAAGCCATCTTTGCAGCATCTGATGACATCACAAGATGCTATAAGGGCATGACAACCGATAACTTTAAAAGAAGTTACTTGCAACACATGTATTCCTTCCGGTCTAGAAACAGGAAAATCCTACTTCCTTGTTCTACTTTACCTGGAGACTGAGTCCATTATAACAATTCTCCCAACATCACAAGGGATGTGCTTGACAGGATCCCTTCTTACTGGCCTGGAGCTTGTAATTGCCAACTCTGCTACCATAAGAAATTGCACATACTTCACCAACCTGCAATGACCTATCATATTGTTGATAAAAAAAGGTAAGCTCTATTAATGAACTACAAATCTTTAGCTGCTGATAACCTAGATGCACTAACTGAGGCCTAGCTGCTCTCCAATTTTATTGTTGTCATCTACTACAGATATTATGTTTTAGTTTCGTTGGGTTGTAGTTCACTTGTTTTTTTTTAGTATTTATGATTATTCACTTGCATAACTCAATATTTTTGACATCATGCATAAATGTATTTCTTTTGTATTGCATGTCACAGAACTATGTCTAAAAGTCTATTTCAATATATGTCAATGTATGAGTGCTTTTAAATTCAGGAGCAAATTATTCTTGCAATTCTTAACAGATATAGATCTGGCTTCAATATCATCCTGCCAAGGACTTTTACCATTGCTGTTCTATTCTGTTAAGTGAGAGTTTGCTTTGGTAGAATTGTAACTACTTAATTAATTATCTAGTTTATTGATTATTTTATTAATATTAGATGCATCAAAGGCAGCGAGCTAGCAGAATCATTAGCATGCCAGGTGAAATGCTTAGCAGCATTTCATCCATCTTTACATCTTTACATTCTTAGTTCAGATTCTGTTGAGGTCGACTTTGTTTTTCATCTTTTCAGAGTCAATAAAATAAGTACCAGTTGAGCAGTGGTAGCAATGTAATTGACATACATCCTACCTCGAATTTGCTGTGTCAAAATTTGAAACCAATATTAGCTGTATTAAGTTGTACTACCTAGTTGTACTATCAAGTTGTACTATCAAGTTGTACTATCAAGTTGTACTATCTAACTGGCCTTACTTTATCATCATCATCATCATCATCATCATCATCATCATCATCATCATCATTTAAAGTCTGTCTTCCATGCTAGCATGGATTGAATCGTATGACAGGAGCTGGCCAGGTAGAAGACTGTAGCAGACTTCTATATCTGTTTTGGTACAGTTTTTATGGCTGGAAGCCCTTCCTAACACCAACCCTCCTGTAGAGTGGACTGAATGTTTTTTTACATGGCACCAGCACAGGTGAGCTCAGTTTTGGCAGTTTTTTTTATAGCTGGATGGCCATCCAAACACCAACTACTTCACAGTATGGACTGGGTGTTTTTACATGACACCAGCACTGGCAGAGTCACTAATAACTTAGAAGACAAAGGATTTTGACAGGAACAGGTAAGGAGGCATTATAGGAAGTGATCTTGTATCAGATGATGAAAGATTAGCATGTGACAGATAGACAAAGACAGAAACAGGTTATATGTAATATTATTTACTAAGAAGGCGGTGAGTTGGCAGAAACGTTAGCACGCCGGGCAAAATGCTTAGTGGTATTTCATCTGTCTTTATGTTCTGAGTTCAATCTCTGCCAAGGTCGACTTTGCTTTACATCCTTTCGGAGTCGATAAATTAAGTACCAGTTGCATACTGGGGTTGATCTAATCGACTGGCCCCCTCCCCCAAAATTTCGGGACTTGTGCCTAGAGTAGAATAGAATATTATCTCGTAAGACTAAACACTAATATGCTCAATACCTTTTTCAAAATATCAATACTGTGTATAATACACAGTCTTAAGAGATGACAGTCTATCTGTAATCTTTTAAAAAATGCTAATGAAAATATGAAATGCTAATGAAAATATGAAATGCTAATGAAAATATGAAATACATAGCTATTAAATTCTTGAGAAGAGAAATATAACAAGAAAGCTGTCTGGTAATGTTTTTCTTAAACTAAAAGCCGTGATGTATTACATAACATAGGAATGAACAATTAATGTCAGTCTTGCATGGCTAGACATCTTTGATGAGAAGAAATACAATTTCAAATAATCTAGTTACAACACCCAGCATAATACTAATCATTAGCAGTAAGGTGAAGGTTAGCATGGCAAAAGTGAGAATTTTATAAATATTATAATAAAAGTAAATGCTTGTAATGAATTAGTTATGATATCAAGGTGAGAGTCAACAACACAAATTTCTTAATCTAAAGGTAAAAGGTAAAGACCCCGTTTGGTCATGAATGACCATGGTATTGCCCCTAGAGAGCTCCCCTCTGAGGCACAAGTTTGGGCAAGGTTGTTTATGGAAGACTGGTAGTTACCCATGCATACTTGCTTCCCCTCTCCTCACCATCAATGTTATCTAAGGGAAAGGCAAAGGGCAATTACAGCATGGCACCAGTGACATCGCTACTCATTTCTACAACTAAATGAACTGGAGCGATGTGAAATAAAGTGTCTTGCTGAAGAACACAACTCACAGCCTGGTCTGGGAATCGATATCACAACCTCATGTATATATGTGTGTGTGTGTGTGTGTATATATATGTATATATGGGTAAAGACCCTGTTCGGTCATGAATGACCATGGGATTGTACCTAGAAAGTTCCCCTCCGAAGCACAAGTCCAGGCAAGCTTGGTTATGAAAGACCAGTAGTCACCCATGCCTACCTACCTCCTCTCTCCATGCCACCAATGTTATCCAAGGGAAAGGCAAAGGCTGATACAGTTTGGAACCAGTGATGCAGTGATGTTGCAACTCATTTCTGTAGCAGAGTGAACTGCAGTAACTTGAAATAAAGTGTCTTGCTCAAGCACACAACACACATCCCAGTCCGGGAATTGAACTCACTACCTCATGGTTGTGAGCCTGACACTCTAACCACCAAGTCATGTGCCTTCCTTCTTAATCTATCACCACTATATATATAAATGTACCATATAGATATTCTTCCAGTGTTACCAAAGCTATTTATCTCAGATAAATGTCTGGAGATGATAAGAATTTTCCAGTGCTCTCTGTTTGTGTGTATGTGTGTGTGTGTGTGTAGGTGAATTCTTGAATCAAAGGAAAAATTTTATTGAAATTTGAAGGAATAAATTCTGAAGTATACTCAATAAATTTTGATGCTACTTTCTTTAACAACTACTGATAAGTAGGAATTGTAAAATATTCGAATGAAAACAGCTTTCAACATTATCTTATGTTATGCAGCCAGCATATTTTGATAGAAATACAAATATTGAATAATATATAAACATTTAGTAAATGTCACTTCTTATGAAATGTAAAAACAGTGGAGTATTGATATGCAAGACATAAAGCTGTAAATCAGCACACTATAGACTTGTACCATGTCATTTAAATTATTATTTGTGTGATATTTCCTAACTAGGATTCATTGGATGGCTGGCTGTATGAAATCATCATCTTCATCATCATCATCATTCTCATCTCCATCATCATCATCATTCTCATCATCATCATCGTCGTTGTCATCATCATCAGCATCATTGCCTTAATATCTACTTTTTCAAATAGATGGTGGGGATGGAATTTTGTTGGGGTGGATTTTCTTACAGCTGGATGCTCTTCCTTTTCACCAACCCTCCTCACCTGTCTCCAAGAAAGGTAATGTTACCCCATGACTAGACATGTTTACTACATGAAAGATTGAGAATGAAAGACGCTGCTTTGAATCATGGAGATATTCATTTACAACTGTCATACAATGCCAAGGCAAGGAAACAATAATTCACACAGTCGTCGGATTCGGTTCGATTTTGATTTCAGATTTCAAATTCATTTGCCTCAATAGGTCTTCACAAGCAGAGTTTAGCATCCAATGAAGTAAAAATACGAATAAGTGAGCTGGCTACACTTCTGGCAGAGGCTACAGATTATGCTCTCACTTGGCTTGCCGGGTCTTATCATGTACTGCATATTTCCAAAGGTCCCGGTCACTAGTCATTGCCTTGGTGAGGCCTAAAGTTCGAAGGTCTTGCTTCACCACCTCATCCCAGGTCTTCCTGGGTCTACCTCTTCCACAGGTTCCCTCAACTGCTAGGGTGTGGCATTTTTTCACACAGCTACCCTCATTCATTGTTGCCACATGTCCATACCAGCGCAGTCGTTTCTCTTGCACACCACAACTGATGTTTCTTAGGTCTAACTCTTCTCTCAAGGTACTTACACTCTGTCGAGTATGCACACTGACATTACACATCCATCGGAGCATACTGGCTTTGTTTCTTGCGAGCTTACGCATGTCCTCAGCAGTTATGGCCCATGTTTCACTGCCATGTAGCATGGCTGTTCGTACACATGCATCATACAGTCTGCCTTTTACTCTGAGTGAGAGGCCCTTTGTCACCAGCAGAGGTAAGAGCTCTCTAAACTTTGCCCAAGCTATTCTTATTCTGGCAGCTACACTTTCAGCACATCCTCCCCCACTACTAACTTGGTCACCTAGATAGCAGAAGCTATCAACTACTTCTAGTTTTTCTCCTTAATAAAAATAATGATAGTAATAATAAGAGCACTCTGAGAATGCAAACCTCCGCCAAGGTAACACCAACGTCCTCTTAATGATTCACCAGGGATGATTTTTAAAATGAGAATATCTGAAATAAACTCGACTGCCCTAACAAACTAGAATACTAAAAATGAACCTGACCACTCTCAAAAATTAAGTAAAAAAAGCAGAAAAATAATCCAGAATTCTTGTCCAGTACTGGATCTATCCCAAAATATAATCAGTTCATGCCAGTTACAAGGCCAAACATCCCTGAAAGTTTCATCCGACTCCATCCAGCAGTTCTTGAGATATCTTGTCCATGGACAAACAACAAAACAAACATGACTAAAAACAACACCTCCATCTTCGCTAAGGCAGAGGTAATAATTTTCACAGAGAGGGAATAATGACAACAGCCCAGTACGTGACTGGTGCTTATTTTATTGACTTTCCTGCCAGAAGGATAAAAGGCAAAGTAAAACCAGGTGGTATTTCAACTCAGAATATAAGGTAGGGAGGCTAAATACTGTAAGACATTTGGTCTGGTGTTCAACCAGTTCCAGTGATCCATTGATCTCAGGTTAGAAATCTGGGGAAAAGGAGTTAGTCAGTTTGAATCAACCCAAGTATTTCACTGGTACTTTATTTTGTTGATCATTGAAGAATGAAAAACGAAGTTGACTACAGCAGAACTTAAACTCAGAATCTAGAGAGCCAGAGCAGATATTACATGCATTTTGTCTGATTCTTAAATGATTCTACCAATCTATTGGCTGAAAACGGCAGCAGTAGCAAGCAACAGTAGCAATAACAGCAGCAGTAGCAGCAGCAGAAACAACAACAACAACATAATTTCAGTAAATAAATCACTATCACAAACTCAGGTCGTTAATTACATAAAAGTTGTTAAAAGACTTGTTTGTTCTCACTGAAATTATTCATTCCTCATAAAATCATTTGTTTCTCAAATGAGTAAGCACTTTGATTAAATATCACTCACTTGGAATATCAAAATGAAATCAGAATAAGACAATGAACCATCATTCTGTGTACAGTGCTTGAGCAGTTGCAGAAGTCACTGTTTTTTTTTTTTTTATCCTTTATCTTGCAACAAGGGTCAAATATACTTCTGTCTAAGATACACTCCTACTCTCTTAAGCACATGAAGAACAATCTGACAGTTGTTCAGAGACTCGAGAAGCTTTGTCTATGGCAGTGATTCTCAACTGGGGTCCCTGTGGCCCTTGGAGGTCCATAGAAGATTTTGTTATTAGAATTTATGTGCAATATACTATGTGGGCTCACAATCATGAGGTAGTGAGTTTGATTCCCAGATCGGGCTGTGCGTTGTGTCCTCGAGCAATACACTTTATTTCACATTGCTCCAGTTCACACTCAGCTGTAGAAACGTGTTGCAACATCAGTGATGCCAAGCTGTATTGGCCTTCACCTTTCCCTTCAATAATATTAGTGGCATGGAGAAGAGAGGCTGGTATGCATGGGCGACTGCTGGTCTTCCATAAACAACCTAGCCTGGACTTGTGCTTTGGAGGGGAACTTTCTAGGTGCAATCCCACGGTAATTCATGACCAAAGAGGGTCTTTGCCCTTTTACCCTTTTATACTGCTTATATTTCTACAATGCACGAAAGTAGATGTTAAATGGTGATGATGTGTGGCTTAGTGATTAGTGATTTGACTCATTATCATAAGGTTGTGAGTTCGGTTATCGGCAGTGTATTGTATCCTTGAGCAAGAAGCTTTACTTCACATTGCTCCAGTCCACTCAGCTGGCAAGAATGAGTAGTACCTGTACTGTTCTACTCATAGATTGCATTTGTGATGTATGAATTAGCTGGTTGATTTCTCTTTCTGAAAATCCCAGTTTATCCAGATTCTCTTTTAAGCATTTACTAACAAAACCTAGTGCTCCAATTATTATTGGTATGAATATGAATTCATAGTCTGGATATAGAAGCTGAATGTTTTGAAGCAGTTGTCCTTAGATATCCTCCTTTCCTTTTATTTTCAAAGGGATATTTACATCTACAGAGCAGCTGACCTCTATGATGGTACATACCTTTGCCCCTCTGTCCCAAACAACAATATCCAGCCTGTTATGTTTACATTTGACAGAAGTTCACGTGGTCATGCTAGGGTGGAGTCAGTGCTGGAGGCAGCAGGGATTTATCTCCCTACTAGCGTTATAAACAAGCATGCATTCTGCACCAAAAGCCAATATCAGAGTTTTTTTCTCATGGTAACTACAGCAGTATAGTTTGTTCTAACAGAACATCCACGTTTAAGTGGGGACAAATATTACTTCTCGATATTAATGCTGCCTCTGTCACTAACATATATTTTTTTTACAACAGAACCTGTCAAACCATCCAACTCATGCCAAAATGGAACATGGACATTAAAGGGTTAAACACACACAAAAAACAAAAAACAAAGGTTTTATTGGGTAATGTAGTCTTGACCTAGATACTCTGTGTTCAACTAAAACATTGAATGACTTTTAATGCTCGATTATGGCTGACATTGGGTTAAACAACAACAATTATTACCAAATCACTACCGCTATCATCAGCATCAACATCAACTTCACTGTCATTACTGGTTTAACCTTTTTTCATTCTACTGTACTTCCACCTATTTTAATAAGCACAGTATATGCAAATGTTTAATTTTGTAAAGTCAAACAATTTATGACAGAATCGAAAGATGAAATTTAATATATGAAAATGTGAAATAAAATAAAATGGCTGAATATTAGATTTTTTCTTTCTTTTTGTTTTTTTGCAGATGGTTGAGTGTTTCCTTAGCTAGTTGTAAATATGAAGTTGGTGAGATATAATCTATTTTTAATTTAAATTCTTTTACACATTTGACAATTTAATCTAATTTAATTTCATGTTGATTTAAATGGTAAAATTAAAATTCATTATTACTAACAAATTGTGTATACTGGCATTGCAGAGCAAAATCTGTGTATTATGTGAACATAATTTTTGCTACTCCAGCATGTCTGGGAGGATCACCTTTGCTGTTTATCTTTCAAGATTGAGAAAACACAGCATTTCAAACACTGGATTTGTAAAACTGTAAGAACATCCAGTTATCTAGCACTATTTGTCCTTTTTCTTTTTACTCTCATTCAGAGTGCAAATTGTCCAGTTTAACACAACCACTTGGCACCTGGAATACCTTTGGTGGAGTCCACTCTGTTGCTAGCATTCAAGCCAGATATTTGGTTTAACCTTTTAGAATTCATATTACTTCTTTAACCCTTTTGTTACCAACCTGGCTGAAACCGGCTCTGGCTCTGAGTACAAATGCCTTGTTTTTATAAGTTTTGAATTAAAATCTTCCATTAAACCTTAGTCATAATTTATGTTCCTAACACTAACTGAATGATAACTAAGTTATTTTACTAAATTCTTTGTTATATTTAAAGTAATTGAAAGAAACACAGAGCATCTCAAAATAAATACAGTAACGAAAGGGTTAAATATAATGCTTATTTATTTACTTTGTTTTGAATTAATCATGTATTATCTTGTATCTTCAAAATTTTAGTGTGGTAACTGTTTATATTTACAATGAAATTATAGGGTAAGTGTGAGAGGCCTGATGTGGCCAGTTTGGGCACAAATCAGGTAGAGTATATGGGCCAGATATGGCTGATATAAATGCTAAAGAGTTCAAGATACCTTTGTTCCTTCCTCCCTCTAGTCTTTGAGATCCTGTCAAGAATCATGGTCACTCCAAATAGAAACTGATTGATGCTCTGACTTACAGTCCACACCATGCTTGCAAGGAAACCAGGCATAAAATAAAGATGATTTTGGTCTGTCTCTGATTATGTTCCTTAACGATCAGTCAGATTTATGTCTTGGCATCCTCCGAGGGTCACATAATACATACCGGACAAAATACTGCGGTCGATTCTAATTGAATAAAACTGCCAAGGGAACTGCCAAGTGACTAAAACCAGTAGAAAAAAATATGAAAAAATTCTGACATAAGCACAAGGCTTAGATTTGGGGAAAAGGAAGGGGTTTAGTCAATTAAAACAAATCCTGTATTTGATTGGTATATTATTTTGTTGCCCTTGAAGGAATAAAAGGCAAAGCTAACCTTGGTGAAATTTGAACTCAGAATGTGAAGAGCTAAAATATACACTGTGAGGCATATTGTCCAATGATTTAAGGATTATGCTAATCTCAATAATTTCCAGTTTAGGCAAAAGAAGTTTGCTTCCCAACCACATGGTTCTGGGTTCATTCTCACTGCATGGCACCCAGAAGCATGTGGTTCTTACCATACAGCCATGTCTGTGCTTAAACTGTGACTGTGAAAGAGCTCTAGAAATGAATCAAGGTATTTGCAGAAGTGAGGCATGGCTATCTACTTAAGATGTTTGCTTTAATCACACAATTGTAGAGATGACTTTAGTCAATGACATCAGCTCCAGTACTGCACTGATATTTTTTTCATCCTGAAAGGAGGAAAGACAAAGTTAACTTCTGTGTGATTTAAACTCAGATTGTAAAGCACCAAAACAAATAAATTAGAAATTATATTTTTAATCCTTTTCTTGCCATATTTCTTTTCAAAAACTCTGTCTTTGTTTCATTTAATTTTGAAAATAATGAAGAATTTGGTAAAATAACTTTTCCATTGTTAAGGTGGCTTTTGGAACATATATAAGCATAAAATTTCAACGGAAGGTTTTAATTTAGATGGGAGGTTTTTTAAAATATAAAGTTTGTATCATAGAATCTGGGGTGATCTTAGGCAGGTTTGTATGAAAAGGGTTAACATAGTGCATAGTGAAGATGCATGGCTCAGTGGTTCACAATCATGAAGTAGTGAATTTGATTCCTAGACTGGGCTGTGTTGTTTTCTTGAGCATGACACTTTATTTCACGTTGCTCCAGTTCACTCACCTGTAGAAATGAATTGTGATGTCACTGGTGCCAAACTGTATCAGCGTATGCCTTTCTCTTGGACAACATTGGCGATGCTGGTATGCCTGGGTGACTGTTGGTCTTTCAGAAGCAACCTTGCCCAGACTTGTGTTTAGGAAGGGAACTTTCAAGGTGCAATCCCATGGTCATTCATGATTAAAAAGGATATCTTTATCCTTTACCCTTATATTCAACTTAATAAAGATGTCTTGTTAGAACACCAAATACTGCATTATTAACCTCAAAAGACTCTTTCATATTGGCTCTTGATGCATAAAAGTGCACACATAGATTATAGCAGACAAGAACCACATGTCATTGGTGTTAAAACCCCCATATCTTGTGATTTCATTCTAGTGGAAATGATAAGTGGAAGGCTACAGTCAAATCTTGCTGCTATGTTATATAATATATCTGGATCTTTTCAGACACTCATGTCACAAATAACCAGTAGGCTTATTAAAAATTAATTATTAGTGATGGAAGAAGTTTTAATACTAAAAAGTAATCTTTATGTCCACTGATGATTTCCAGTAGAATGAAATCGCATGATATGGTGAGTTTTGAAGTCCATGACAGCTGGTTCTCATCAGCTATGATCTACGTGTGTGCATTTATGCACCAAGTGTCTATATGTGAGGATCTCTCAAGGCTAACAACGCAGTATTTGATGTTCTAACTAGGCATCCACATTACGTTTTCGTATTAATACTTCTTCCATTGCTAATAATATATCATCATCATCATCATTTAGAATCTGCTTTCCATGCTGGCATGGGTTAGATGATTTGGCTGGAACTGGCGAGTCAGAGAGCTGTATCATATTTCAGTCTGGTTTGGCATGGTTTCTACAGCTGGATGCCCTTCCCGATGCCAACCACTCCAAGAGTGTAATGGGTGCTTTTAATATGCCACCGGCATGGGTGCTTTTATGTGCCACTAGCATGAGTGCTAGTCACATGACACTGGCAATAGCCATGGCTATGATTTCACTTGGCTTGATGAGTCTTCTCAAGTACAGCATATCACCAAAGGTCTCGGTCACTTGTCATTGCCTCTATGAGGCCCAACGTTCAAAGATCATGCTTTGCCACCTCATCCCAAGTCTTTCTGGATCTACCCCTTCCACAGGTTCCCCCAACAGTTAAAAATCAGCACTTCTTTGCACAGCTGTCTTCACCCATGTGCATCACATGGTCATACCAATGCAGTCGTCTCTCTTGCACACCATATCCGATGCCTCTTATGCCCAACTTTTCTCTCAAGACGCTTACACTGTCATACATGCACACTGACATTGCACATCCAGCAAAGTGTATTAGATTAATTTCTTTCAAGCCTTCTGATGTCCTCACTAGTCACAACCCATGTTTCACTGCTGTGTAGTATAGCTGTTCGCACACAGGCACCATACAATCTGCCTTTCACTCTGAGGGGGAGTTACCAGCAGAGGTAGGAGCTTTCTGAACCTTGCCCAGCCTATTCTTCTAACAGCTATGCTCTTGGAGCATCTGCCTCCACTGCTGATTTGGTCACCAAGATAACAGAAGCTATCAACTACTTTTAGGTATCCCTACATTTCTAGTGTTTACTGTACATGTGCTCCTGCCACATGCAAAGACTATTTTCCTTGTTAACCCCTCTCAGATTCACACACCTATTGTAGTTGCCCTTCAGCTTTTCTAAGCCCTGTAAAAGAACTCGGAAGGCTGGGCCTCCAACCAGGCCTTTTGTGATACCCTTAAAGCCAGGCACTTTTCAGCACTCCATCATATATATATATATATATATATATATATATATATATATATAAACAAACATATATATATATATATATAAATAAAGTCAATCACTACATCAAAGTGGCTGTTCCATGTTACTAGTTTAACCTCAGGCAGATCTTCTGTCAGCTGGTTATTGGTGTGACACTGCACCCTTTATAGACAATATATATTGCTAGCAGGGGGAGCAAACCATACCATCTTCTAGCAGATAACAGGATCACAAGACCAACTTAGTTTCAAGCTGGTAGGCTTGTCTTTAGTCATGGGTACCTGGTCACTAGAGTGATAGCCAGGGTCTGCTCCAGCCAGCGATATATTGTAAACAAAGCGACCATCTGATTTGCAACAAGCAAAATAGCTAGTTATAAAACCTCAAGAAGAGATCAGAGTAGTAACTATACTATAAAGTAAAGTCTGTTCCATGTTACTACTAATTTAACCCCAGGTAGATCTTCCACTAGCTGGTTATTGGTGCGATGCTGCACCCCTTATATACAATATATATTGTATGTATTTTTATACAATATATAATGGACTTCCACATAGTTGCTGTCTACAAAAATCATTCAGAAGACATTGATTGACCCAAGGATATAGTAGAAGCCACTTGCCCAAAGTGCTATACTATGGGACTGAACCAAAACCACATGGTTGCAAAGTGAGCTTGTTACATTTTGGGCTGGAACTGTTTTGCCTACTTTGCAGTTCAGTGATCAGCAATAGAAAATGCATTCAAGCATGAACTTTTATTGAAAGCATTCGTTCCATAAAAAGTATGGAAAGCTCTTTGTTAGAGGAATATTTTCTTTTAAATGATCTCAATATTTTAAATGTGCATGTCAGCCTCTTATCTTCTTGGACTAATGGTCAGTTCTTTGTAGATCAAAAAGGTAATTATCATTAATAATTATGGTTGTTGTTAATAATTAATAATTTCTTCTTTACCTGGACTCAATCATTGGTCTTAGAATATGATGGGATACTGCCTTGAATGGGTTTTGTTGATTTTGCTGATCTCAGAACTTATCAATTATTTATTTTTATGAAAGCATTAAAAGCCTTAACTCAGGTAAAATATACTGTAAGCTATTTTCGTTCAGTGCACCTATTTCTCTTCATCTTATGCTAACATTCTTCTGAGTAAGTGTGTGCATGTATGTGTGTATATATATGTATACATTCATACATACATGCATACATTTATATATATGTTTATCTAAGTATGTATATATATATATATATATATATATATATATATATATATATATATATATATATATATATATATATATATATATATATATATATATATATATATTTAGATAAAGATAGTTATGGCCAGTCTTTGGAGTTACCCTGTGTTTCACACCCACAAGAGCTTTTCTTCCTTCATTTTGAAGAGAGGTTTATAGGCCACTGGCCATTAGGGTCTGAAGAGACGCTGTGATGCTAAGCACTTTATGGACATGAAGCCCAGGGTAACTCCATAGGCCGGCCGTAATTATCTTCATCTAATTTCTCCACTGCTCTGTAACTTAAAATGTGCTTCTTTTTCGGATTTATGATTTACTGACAATATATATACATATATATATGCAATGTGCTTGAGAAGACTTGTTGAGTCAAGTGAAATCGAAATCATAGTTGTGGCCAGTGCCGCCTGACTGGCACCTGTGCTGGTAGCATCTAATAATTAACATTTGAGCGTGGGCCGATACCAGTGCCCCTTGACTGACTCCTGTTCCCATAGCACCTAAAACACACCATCCAAGCGTGGTCAATGCCAGTACCCCCTGACAGGCTCCTGTGCTGGTGGCACATAAAAAGCACCAACTACACTCATGGAGTGGTTGGCATTAGGAAGGGCATCCCACTGTAGAAACCTTGCCAGATCAGATCGGAGCCTGGTGCAGCCTACTGGCTTACCAACCCTCAGTCAAATTGTCCAACCCATGCTAGCATGGGATCTATTCCATCTCAATCACAGATTTTTTAATTATTTTTTTTTAACTGAACAATTTGAAACTTTGAATAATGGTAGGATTTCTCATGTAGAACACGGTTTCCTCCAAACGTTTTGGACAAAATTTCATATTTTAGAAATTATTTCATGTTAAAGTTGTTGTATTTAGGTAATTTCAATCAATGGCATGTATTTGGTTCAAGAAAACCACTCCTGTTTGTGATAGTAATCAAAGAGGAACAACTTCTGGGTCATCTCTACTAGATGTAGAGTAAACATGATTTACTCTGAACGTTTTTGACAAAATTTCATATTTTAGAAGTTATTTCATGTTAAAGTTGTTGTATTTGGGTAATTTCAATCAATGACGTGTATTCGGTTCAAGAAAACCGCTGCTGTTTGCGATAGTAATCGAAGAGGAACAAGTTTCGGGTCATCTCTACTAAATGTCACCACTCTGTTCTATTTGTACAGCGAGCGAAGACAATGTCACTTTTATCCTTTCTTCCTTTCTAGTCAGCACCATGCATTCCTTAGTCTTTCCCTCCCTTCTACACTATCAACTAGCAACCAGCGATCAAATTTGTCACAGCCACTACAATTACTGTATTTTCCAGTGTATAAGCCACTAATTGTTTTGTTTTACCTTCATGTTTTGATAATTGTTATTTTTTATGTAATAAAGACTTTTATATTGACAAAGTGTGTTTGTTGTTGATTATAATAAGATAAAATCATGACAATAGCAGTACATCTCATAGTTGTAAAATAAGGCATTTTGAAACTACATATTCTTCAACAACAACAAAGTTAGCTGCAGGCTTGTTGCTCTATGGTGTTGATTTTTGAACAGAGTAGTGACATTTAGTAGAGATGACCCGGAAGTTGTTCCTCTTCGATTGTTATTGCAAACAGCAGTAGCTTTCTTGAACGAATACATGTCGTTGATTGGTTGAAATTATGCCAATATGACAACTTTAACAGGAAATAACTTCTAAAATACGAAATTTTGTCAAAAACATCCAGAGTAAATTGTGTTCTATGTGAGAAATTCTACCAGTATTTGAAGTTTCAAACTGTTTAGTTAAAAAAAATTAATTAAAAAATCTGTGATTGAGATGGACTAGATCCCTAGCATGAAAAGCAGATGTTAAATGATGATGATGATATATATACGTATACACACAGTATATATACATACATAATATATATTGATAGTAGTCTCTCATTGTCTGAGAAAAACTGATCTGCAATTTCTTGTTGAACAATGGCAGTGGAGACCTCTGGCATTCTCATTCCTTACACTATATCTCTGCTCACCACTATCAGAGCAGAGATCGTTATCTTCAAGTGCAAGCCCCATGAGTCAGAATGGCTGTTCCAGCATGTCTTTCTCATCATCCTCCAGAGCAACGCCGTTTCCATTTTGTCTGCTGTGATCATGAAGTGGTCCAAATTACAGGAAATTGTGCGTTCCACTCCCTGATGTTGACAAATAGTTTTCTTGCTTATGAATTTGTCACAGTTGACCAATAGAACTATACTCAAACTATACCTTAGGTGTTGAAGTGATAGCAGAGCAACATCAAATGAAGTATTTTGCTCAAGAACACAAAACATGATCCGGACTAGGAATTGAAACCCTGATCTAACAGCTGTGAGTGCAACACCTTAACCATTAAGCGATATATGTATATGTGTGTGTGTATGTATATATATATATATATATATATATATATATATATTAAAAATGGGGAAGGTGAGTTTATGGGATCCATAAACTGCCCTTCAGGAGACTACCATCATATATTTATACAGAATTTTGTATGTGTGTATATATATATATATATATATATATAGGTGCAGGCGTGGTAAGAAGTTTTCTTCCTGACCACATGGTTCCAGGTTCATTCCCACTGCATAGCAACTTGGGCAAGTGTCTTCTACTATAACCGCGGACCAACCATATCTTTGCGAGTGGATTTGGTAGGTGGAAACTGAAAGAATCCCGTCATGTATAGATATATATATGTGTGTGTCTTTATGTCTGTGTTTGCCCCCCCCCCCCCCCACTGTTTGACAACCAGTGTTGGCGTGTTTATGTCCCTGTAGCTTAGCAGTTTAGCAAGAGAAACCCATATAATATGCACTAGGCTTAAAATGAAAGTAAGTCCTAGGGTCGATTTATTTGACTAAAATTCTCTGAAGGTGGTGCCCAAGCATGGCCACGGTCTAATGACTAAAACAAGATAAAAGGTACATATATGCATAATACATGTATATGTAAACTGAAGATCAGTTCAAATATGTTTAGGAGACATGTGAACCTCCAAATGATTTTCACTGCAATCTGTAAGGGAGAAAAAAAAACCATGCTTAAGATTAAAGAGGTGTTAAAACTAGAGTCAACCCAGAACATTCCCACTCAGTGAAAGATAGAGAAATTTGACTGATTTCATTGGTCCAGTGGTAGAACATTTGTCATATTCACAAGAGATGTGTGTTCAAGCTCCGTAGGAAACTTTTAACTTTGGTTTTATTCAAAGAGTTTTTAACCTGATATTGATCCACTCTTACTACAGCTTTATTTGATTTGACATTCACTGTTCTTTAAAAAGAATTATTTCAAATTTCCAAAGTTTTAAAAGTTTTATGATGTCAACAACATACAATAACCATTGGTAACAATAAAGTTTCTACAATGGACAGAGAACTTCAAAGGACTGCTTTGGTCAAGTGGTACAACATCTGACATGCTTACAGAAGTTGTGAGTTTGAGTCCCATGGGAAGTCTTCAATTCTTTTTTTTCTATCCAAAGTGTTTTTAACCCTATATTTACTTGCTATTATTTATACCTTTAATTGTTTCAAGATTCACTATTCTTAGAAAGAATTATTCATATTCCCAAAGTTAAAAAAATGTTATGATGTTAACAATATATAGCCAATATATATAGCATATATATATAACGTGGCTGCATGGTAAGAAGCTTGCTTCCTAACCACATGGTTTTGGGTTCAGTCTCTTCTACTATAGCCCCAGGCTGGCCAAAGCCTTGTGAGTGGATTTGGTAGATGGAAACTAGAAGAAGCCTGTTGTATATATATATATATATATATATATATGTGTGTGTGTGTGTGTGTTTGTGTCTGTGTCCCCCACCACCACTTCACAATGGTGTTGGTGTGTTTGTGTCCCCATAACTTAGTGGTTTGTCAAAACAGACCGCTAGAATAAGTACCAGGCTTAGCAAGAAATTTAATTACTGGGTTTGATTCATTCAACTAAGAATCCTTCAAGGCAGTGCCCCAGCATGGCCACAGTCTAATGACTGAAACAAGTAAAAGAGAAAGTTAAAAGATTATATGTAGTTGTATTTTATAAATGTAATGTTTTAGCAGAGAAATTCTACTGTTGCTAATTCAATAGCTCATTAAAAACAGAATACTTTGAGTCTAGATGCAGCGTAATTATTTCAGAATATTTTGTGGGTGGGATTCCAATGTTTAAAATGAGCTTGATTCATGACAGAGAAAATTATTTCATGGCAAAATATGACGTCAAACATTTAGAGACAGACAGTATAACCAAACGACATAATTTTATTTTAAGTAAAACACACTCATATGAAATTGCTTCATAATCAATATTTAAAATGTATACACATTTACTGGAATAATAAACATGTGAATACATAACTATATAGATAAAGAAATGGATAGCTAATTGAATAATATGCAGTAAATAGATACCTAATTAGATCAATAATTATAGATTATAATAAATTGGAAAAGTTCATAAATAAATGCAATCTGTGGATGATACATTTGCAAACTTACCCCTGAGATATGTGCAAGCATTTAAATAGTATATGTATGTGAACATTTAAATAGTGTATGTATGTGAATATTTCTACATAAAAATTTTAAAGATACAAACATACATATGTCCACACATTTTATATACTTTCATACATTAATACATGCAAACATACATACATACGTACATACATACATACATACATACGTACATACATACATATCTGCCTGCCTATCTGTCTATATCTGTCTCTCTATGTGTTTTTGTATGTATTTATCTATTTACCTGTGTGTGTGTGTGTGTGTGTGTGCGTGTGCGCATGCGCAAGTGTGTGTAAACTTTTATTCACTAATTACGTTGGCAGTTGCCATAGTGCAAATTGTAATTGTGTTAGTATGAATACCTACTCTTTAGAATAGCTTAATTAACAACGTAGTTTATAATACACCCACCACTAGTAAAACTCATATAGGTTTAATAGTCCACATGTGTGTGTGTGTGTGTGTGTGTGTACCTATGTGTATGTACGTATGTATATATATACATATAACAAGCAAATTAGCTAGTTAGGAAAATCTATACAAGAGATCAAAGCAGTATTTATACTGAGAAGTAGTGTTTAATGTCACCTAAACATGAGTGTTCCCTAGGAACTGATGATACTGCTATTTTAACCCCCAGGAGGATGCCTCCTCCAGCTGATTATTCAGTGCACATTGCACTTTATATACATTGCAAGCGGGGAGAGAATTCTTTTCTATTTCAGCCACAAGACCACCAGACTGAACAGTTTCAACCTCTTTATAGTCATCCTCAATGATGGATACTTGTTCAGAAGCAATAGCATTAATTCACTCCAGCTTGCAATATATAGGAAATAAATGACACACAGTTGCTGATCTTGCAACAAGCAAATTAGCTAGTTAAGAAAATTTCTATAAGAGATCAAAGCAGAAGATTATCTGTCACCAAGGATGGCCATAAAGAAATTGAAACCATATGGTCTGGTGTTTAAAATGTTTATATTGAAGGAGAGGTTAGAAATTCAGTTGCTAATGTTTTTAACTAAATTCTTATAAACTATGGGGTGATGGCAGGAACCTACATAATATAAGCTAAGTCTATCGTTGGGCTTTCTATAGGGTTTATAAATATTCTTATTTAAATCTAAAGAAACATCTAGGAAATTGACAACCATCAGATTGGTACCTATTGTTATGCTAAGATCGAATGTTTTCATCATTTGGATAATGTCCTTCCTAAACCAATCTTGTGCTGGTCCATTAGTGTTTGTGGTTAAAGCTAGAGCATCATCTTTGTAAATGGCAAAATATATACCATGCAGAGTGGGTTAAGACAACCAATACAGAGGGTGCCTTCGATGTGAGCATGGGATCATATGATGGAGCAGGCAAATGCTATCTCATTGGACTATTCTTACTCGATACGTTGGGTAAAATTTTTCCTGGTATATCGCAAAGACTGCACTTTCCACTGCCGTTGGTGTAAGGCTTAGACTTGGCCAAGATCTTCCAGTGAATCTTATAGCTGACACCTTTTTCTTTTAAGGACCATATATAACTGGATAATTTGGTTGTTTTCTTTTTATCCCAGTGTCTAAAGCTGAAGGTGTGCTTGTTTTCAAATATTGTTGTTCTGTAAATATACTACGTGTCATCATTATGCAAAATAAACTTGAACTTTAATTATATTTCAGTTTTAAAGCTTAAGTCTTCAATGAAATCTAATCAAAAGTTTTTCTTAAAAACTTCGATAAATAAACTAAGAAATACAATTGAAAGATGCATCTGTTTCTTCTGTAATGATAGCAAAACAATCTCTTTGCATATCATAAAAATGTGATTAACTTGGAAATCCATCTGAAAGCATTTAATGACTTAGTGTGTCAGGCAACGTTTCACTAATTGGTGAAGAGGATACAGGAACTACTCAATAGAAAATCCATTCTATTAGCAATTGGATCTCTCTCTATCTCTTTCATTTTATAAAGACTACACATTTGATAAGATATTGTCATGTACATGGTGAACTGTGAGAATCAGAATGATGATATATATTCATTCTTAATATGTTCTAGCAAATTCAAATGTGAATATGTTAATCACTATTGCATCTCATTGGTGGAGAACAGCTTCATTCGGAAGGTGTGCTCATAACACACTTGATTCATTACAGTAAGAGGACTTTGAGACACCCTGTGTTTTGACTTTGTTATGTCTCCTCAGTTAAATTAGCTAACCCAGACAAGAGTTTTTAGCTCTTGTTTATACATTCGGTAAACAAATTATTTGCTAATGCATGCAAATGTTGGCAAAGCAATAATAAATCATGATGCACATAGTTAACAGCAAGAATCAAAATAACGACAAATATATTGGTTTCAAATTCTGACACAAAGCCAGCAGTTTCAGGGAAGTGGGCAAGTCAATTACACTGATTCTCCAGTGCTCAACTGATATTTATTTGATTAGTGTTGAAAGGAGGAGAAGAAAAGTTGACCTTGGTGGTGTTTGAACTTAGAAAGTAAAGATAAACCAAATGCTGCTCAGCATTTTGCCCAGCATGCTAACGATTCTGCCACCTCGCCACCCTAGTGATGACAAACATATTAATTCTTAAGACATTTCAGCAAATAAGAATATGAATATGTTAATCACTGTTGTACTTCATCATCAGAGAACAACTTCTTTCAGATGATTGTTTGTTCATAACACACTCAATTCATTTTGATAGTGATGACTTTGTGATGCCTGGTCTTTTGACTTTGTTATATCTTCTCAACCAAATCTACACCATGTTAATGAGTCCAGCCCGTTTTTCATTCTTGTTTGTACCTTCAACAAACAAATTATTTGTTTATGCATGCTGATATCTGATTACTGATAATAAATTTTTGTGTGCAGTAGAGCTGGCACTTGGAGGTGCAAGGCCCAGGTAAAGAATTATCAGTGGGGTTCTCTACTCTTTAAGAGCTGAAGATTGATGTCTTAGTTAAAAAGTGTTCAGCATCAACCATTAGCCAATCAAAAAGTATTGATGCTCAACCATTAGCCACAATGATATACTAAAATTTCATCATTGAGTGCTCTACTTTAGCGTGTGCATGGGGCACTTTCTTGGTGTGGGATCTAGTTTGAACAAATCTAATTGGCTTAAAATTGGCCCTGGCATGCAGTAGGGAATCTGAGAGGAGATGCTGGTTCCCAATAATAAAACGTAACAGTGATTAGCATATTCATGTCAGAATCTGTTGGTGTCTCTGTTAGAAACAGTCTTGAGGTTGACACTGTTCTTGTTATTCAATTATCATAGTTTTATTGCGTGCTTTTACTGCTCTACCAAATGTGGTTCTGTGCACTTTGGCATGTGCAGTATTTTGTTTTGGTTTTGGTATTTTGGTACTACCTTTTACCTTTTACTTGTTTCAGCCATTAGATTGTGGCCATGCTGGGGCACTGCCTTGAAGAATTTTTAGTTGAACGAATTGACCTCAGTACTTCTTTCTCTCTTTTTAAGCCTGGTACTCATTCTATTGGTCTCTTTTGCTGAACCACTAAGTTACGGGGATGTAAACACACCAAGATCGGGTTGTCAAGCAGTGGTGGGAGACATCCTCCAACACAAAGACACACACACACACACACAACGGGTTTCTTTCAGTTTTCATCTACCAAATCCACTCACAAGGCTTTGTTCAACCTAAGGCTGTAGATAAAAATATTTGCCCAAGGTGCCACACAGTGGGACTGAGCCCAGAGCCATGTTATTCGGAAACAAACTTCTTACCACACATCCATGCCAGCACCCATACTACATTATAGGGAAATGACCCAATATAATATGTGTACATTGCTTAGTTGTGTTCTTATCTGAATGTTGTGTGTATTTGTAAGTGCAGGTGTTTCACTAATGTATTTGTCTGCATGTTTTCTGATCATTCCCAAAGCATCTGTTAATATTGGAATAGATGAAATTTTTGAGGCACTCCATTTGGATTATCTCTATTTCCAGGTCTTTACATTTAGATAATTTCTCCATCTCTTCGACAGATTCATTATCATCTGTTGGGACTGATATGTTGATTATGAGGGTTCCTCCTCTTCCAATTCCCCTTCTTCCTTCTCTCTTCCACCTTCTCCTCCCCTTCCTCCTCCTCATCATTATTGTCATCGTCGTCATTGTCATCATCATCATCATCATCATCATCATCATTGTAATGGTGGCAAGCTGGCAGAATCATTAGTGTTCCAAACAAAATGTTTAGTGGCATTTTGTCCACCTTTATGTTCTGAATTCAAATTCGGTCAAGGTCGACTTTGCCTTTCATCTTTTTTAGGGGTCAATAAAATAAGTACCAGACAAGTACTGGGTCAATATAATCAACTAGCATCTGCCCCCAAAATTTCAGGCCTTGTGCCTATATTAGAAAGGATTAGCAGAATCGTTAGCATGCTGGGCAAAATGCTTAGCAGTACTTCACCTGCTGCTACATTCTGAGTTCAAATTCCACCAAGATCGACTTTGCTTTTCATCCTTTTGGGGTTGATAAATTAAGTACCAATGAAACATTTGGGTGGATGCAATTGACAAGTCCCCCTCCTCCAGCAAATTTCAGGCCTTGTGCCTATAGTAGAAAGGATTCTTCTTCTTCTGCTTCTTTTTCTTCTTCTTCTTCTTCTTCTTCTTCTTCTTCTTCTTCTTCTTCTTCTTCTTCTTATTATTATTATTATTATTATTATTATTATTATTATTATTATTATTATTATTATCATTATTATTATTAATAATTTCTTATTTTCTTGCAGTATTTGTGTACGTAATCACAAAATTGGATTTAAAAAAAAAAAGCAAAAACAAGCCTAATATTATTTCTTTACATAGTTAGACGTATGACAAAGAAATTTGGATTCAAGGAAGTTGGTGAAAATGATGACTGGATACTATACTGGACAGATTATTCCGTTGCTCTTGAACGTGTTATGGACATGAAAAGTTATCAAGTGAGTATTCTTCAATAAAAAGCCATTTATTTATTTAAAAAAGCAATTATGAAATGAAAGAAAATTAATATTGATTTCTAACATAATGACATGATCATGAATTGTGGGGCAGAAAACAGTTGATGATTAAATTGGCCTCTACACTTGGTGAGTGTTTATCGTATCTGTCTTAAAATGATGAAAACTAAAGCTAACCTCTGTGCAGTTTGAATCCAAAATGATAACATCAAATGATTATATACTGCAGCATATTTTGTATGATGGTCTGATAATTCTTTCTACTATAGGCACAAGGCTTGAAATTTGTGGGAAGGGGACTAGTTGATTACATCAACTCCAGTGTTTCACTGGTACTTAATTTATCGACCCCCGAAAGGATGAAAGGCAAAGTTGACCTGAATGTGAAGACAGATGAAATGCTACTACCCAGCATGCTAATGATTCTTCCAGCTTGCCACCTTTTTCATAATAATAATAATGATAATAATTAATCCTTTCTATTAAAAACAAGACCTGAAATTTGGTGTGAGAGGACTAGTCGATTACATCAACCCTGAAAGGATAAAAGGCAAGGTTGACCTTGGTTGAATTTGATCTCAAAACATAAAGATGGATGAAATGCTGCACAACATCTCACCCAGCATGCTAACAATTCTGCTAGCTTGCCACCTTAATATTAATTAATAATAATAATAATAATAATAATAATGTGAACACCACCACTAATGCCATCAATGAGGATAAAAAGGAAAACGAAGATAATGCAAATAATGAGACAAAAAAAAAAAGAAAATAATGGCTATGATGAAGGATAAACCAAATAGAGAGCAGAGCATGTAATAATAGTCTGTGTTGTTTACTAATCTAAGTGTTAATGTTAAGCAAAGGTAAAAATCAGTTGAGACATATTTCCTCTGGTTTGGGAAGGATACTTTGATCAATATGGAGAGATATTTTTATTTTCTTTAGAAGTGAGAGCTGTTTTAATGGCAATTGTTAGTGTCAATGCCTACCATATTTCCAGGCTATAATTTGCTCTGTATTCTTCTTTTTATAACAATTGCTAACTGGTACTAGGTAAAAGACTGAAAGATTAAGAGAAAATTGGAAAGGAATGATGAAATCAGGAACTAAAGAGTTCTCATATTTTCCTTTTCATGTTTTTCTTTTCATGTTTCTCACTTTTTTAATTTTTTTTTTACTTAGAAGCAGATGTTTTGGAAATACATGAATTCTTCTATTGGTTGCCAGTGTAAACAGACTAATATCATTGGAGATTTTAGTACTTTTAACTGGAGACCTCACAGCAGATAGAATAAAATGTAGTTATTGAATTATATCTGGGGAAAGGCAGCAGGGGGTAGATAACGAGAGTGACGAGTTCCATAAACTAGTGAATTGTATTCTTTTCTACTCTAGGCACAAGGCCCATCTACTGAATTGTATTGATACCATTAAAAACTTTGTCTTCACACATGATGGAATATTCCTTCTTGAGTACTTCACAAAATTGCACAGCATTAGCATATTAACCTTTTTGATACCAACCTGCCTGAGAGCAGCATAGTTCTATGGTATAAACTTGCTGTTTTAATGTAATCTGTCATAAATTAAAACGTTCATCAAAGTCTCACGTGAATTTATATTCCAAACCCAACATTAATCCTTTCCATAATAGGTACAAAGTCTGAAATTTTTTAGGGGAGGTGGGGGTCTAATCAATTACATCAACCCAAGGGCTCAACTGGTATTTATTCCATCAACCGCCAATGGACAAAAGGCAAAGTTGAATTTGAACTCAGAATGTAGAGACAGATGAAATACTGCTGTTTTCTCTGGCATGTTAATGATTCTGCCAGTTTGCCACCGTTCAAACCCAACATTAATAATGGCTTCAAACTTGGGCACAAAGCCAGCAATTTTGGGGTAAAGAGTCAGTCGATTACATTGACCCCAGTGCTCAACTGGTATATATTTTATTGACCTCTGAAAGGATGAAAGGCAAAGTCAACCCCAGTGAAATTTGAATTCAGAATGTGAAGTCAGACGAAATGTCATTAAGCACTTTGCCTGACATGATAATGCTTATGCCAGCTGGCTGCCCTAAACTCAATATGGTTGGAAAGCAAACTTCTTACCACACAGCCATGTCTGTGCCTGCATGTATTCGTGCATTTTCTAGTGCTCAGGATAGATGCTTAAATGCTTAAGGCACAACGCCAGCTATTTTGAGAGTCAAGACCATTGATCCCAGTTCTTGACTAGTATTTTATTTTCATGATTCCAAAATGTTGTTCTTGGTAAGATTTGAATTCAAAACATAATGAGCTGGAATGAATGTCATTAATCGATTTTTCTAATGATTTTGCCAATCCACTGTGTCTACAATATACACATCTTTCCTTTTTATAGTGAAAGGATTGGGAAAACCATTCCAGTGTAATATTCTTTAGAATTATTGTATGAAGATCAGTTCTTCAGCAGTACCCTCAATGGCAACAGCAACAACAACAAAACCAACAATTACAACAACAACAACAACAACAACAGGGTTATGGGACCCTCTGAGATATGCTTTAATTAATCAGTTTTTTTTTTCATTGTCTTCAAATAGGAGGTTTGCATTTGTTTGAAAATAACCATGGTGTGTCGGAAGTGAAATTTTGTCTGTGTTTAGAGAGAGACTGACTAATAATTCTAAGTAAAGACCAAAGAGACTTAATTACATTAAAATTGACTTAAGCTTTGAAGCTGGTGGCCAATTACCTTTCTAACATGATCACAGATTGCTCAACAGTGCATTATAAATGGATAGGTTTAATTAGATATTGATGGAGTAATGTTTGAATGTATTTATTCAATTTTCTTTCTTCTTTTTTCTTTTTCTTTTTTTTTTTTCAATTAAACGGCTACATACTTTCTCTCTGGTCTTTTGGTTCCATTTCAAAGTATAGATAATGCCAGTTATTAGTAGTTTAGTTGATAGTACACAATGTATAGCTACACCAGGTTAGTACATTGCCCTCATCCATTCACTATTTTCAGTTATATAGCCTTAGATACTTGTGTTTACATTGTTCACTCCTTTTTCTGTCTGTCTCTCTCTCCTTCTCTCTTACTGTCTTTTCTCTCTCTCTCTCTCTCTCTCTCTCATACACATTTCATTGGTCTTTGAGAATAATTCAGAAGTACAAATACTCCAGGCCAGAAACTACTTTCCAGAAATAACTTCATGTTGTCGTCCATCTATTGCGATTTACTTTCAACAAAGAAACTACACGATAAATATATATGATGCACAAACAGACACACACACACGCACACGCACACACACACACACACACACACACACACACACACACACACACACCAATAATAGCAGTGTGTGTTAGTGTATTGTTTACTATAGTATGTATAGTATTCTTTCTTTAGTATACTGTATTTGTATATTGTTAGTTTAATGTTTGTTATAGTGTGTTAGTATACTTTTTGTTACACTGAATTAGAATACAGTATTAGTGAAGTGCCTAACATACTAATGCTGTAATGAATTATACTTTTCAGTAAGTTGTGTAAGCATACTAGTAGTGAAACATTTAGTGTTCACATATTGTTCAATATTTTGTATTAGACTGAGTTATAATGTTAAATATATTCCTTATTATACTGTATTAGAATTGTTTCTGATTTTGGCACAAAGCCAGCAGTTTTGAGGAGAGTGTTTTAGTCAATAGCATTGATCCCAGTACTTGCTAATTATTTTCTTTTCGACCACCCCCGGAGAGATGAATGACAGGGTTGACCTCGGTAAGATTTGGACTCAGAATGTAAAGAACCAGAAAGAATCACTAAGTCCTTTCTCTTGTGCTGTAAAAACTATGCCAGCTCGTCACCTTGTATGAGAATGCTATGTTAATGAAATGACTAAGGCAGTGAGCTGGCAGAATTGTTAGCAGGCCAGGCAAAATGCTTAGCAATATTTTGTCCATCTTGGCATTCTGAGTTCAAATTCCACCAAGGTTGACTTTGCCTTTCATCCTCCCAAGGTCAATAAAATAAGTATCAGTTGAGTACTGGCATCGATGTAATCGACTTTTCCCCTCCCCTGAAATTGGTGGCCTTGTGCCAAAATTTGAAATCAATATTAATGTAATGACTGGTATGCTGTATTAGTATACTGTTTAGAAGAGTGCATTAGTACCCTTTATATAATTTGTTAGTATATATACTGAGTAGATACTGTCATAAAGAAGTGCTGCTCACTAACTGTAGAGGGATTCTGTGGAAGAGATAGACCTAGGAAGACATAGGACAAGGTAGTGAAATATGATATTCGGATGTTGGATCTCACAGAAGTGATGACAAGTGACTGAAACCTTTGGTGATTTGTTGTGCTTGAGATGACACATCGAGCTACTTGTGGCTAGTGCAGGTGACATGTAAAAGGCACCTGTACCAGTAATACAAAACAACAGTCATGTCAGTGACATGTAGAAGGCACCTGATACACACTGTGGTTGGTGTCAGGAAGGGCATCCGGCCATAGAAACCAAGTTAAAACTGACTGAAGCCTGGTGCAGCTCTCCAGCTTACCAGTTTCAGTCAAACTATCTAACCTGTGCCAGCATGGGAAACAAACATTAAACAATTATGATGATGATATATTTTCTACTAGTATACTTTGTTTTTAGTGGAGGCCCAATGGCCCAGTGGTTAGGGCAGTGGACTCGTGGTCATAGGATCGCGGTTTCGATTCCCAGACCGGGCGTTGTGAGTGTTTATTGAGCGAAAACACCTAAAGCTCCACGAGGCTCCAGCAGGGGATGGTGGTGAAACCTGCTGTACTCTTCCACCACAACATTCTCTTACTTCCTGTTTCTGTTGTGCCTGTATTTCAAAGGGGCCAGCCTTGTCACACTGTGTCACGCTGAATATCCTCGAGAACTATGTTAAGGGTACACGTGTCTGTGGAGTGCTCAGCCACTTGCACATTAATTTCATGAGCAGGCTGTTCCGTTGATCGGATCAACTGGAACCCTCGACGTCGTAAGCGACGGAGTGCCAACACACACACACACTCTTTTTTTTAATACAGTGTGTGAGTATTTTATTTTATTTATTTTATTATTTTAATTTGATGAAGCAGCAGCAACAACCGAGACAAAGTCTAGTATAAAGACTCATATTTATCTTCTGTATTTCTATCTTTTTGAGGGTAATTTTTATTGTAGATTTTCAAAACAAATTGGTATATTTTTTTCATCTGAGAACTATTACTAAGCAAAGTGAAATTGTAAATGTGATGTGTGATGTTCTGTGGTTATTGATAGAATTGTTATACTTGGGTAACTCCTGGTCTTAGCTCATTGGGCAGTTTTCATTAAACTCTGAGGAGACTAATAATGGCCTTTATCAAAACCACATATAGTTTTTGTATGAGCTGTTTAAATAGGGAATATATTGGTTTGCCATGTGGAAGCAGTAAAGGCAATTCATTGGAGAAAGAGAGAGAGAGAGACAGAGAGAGGGAGTGAAAGAAAAGTGAGAGAGAAGGGTGAAAGAAAGATGGAGAATACTGAATAAGGAAAGGGGAATTAGCAAGCTGTTAGTTGACCAAGCAACCTGGCACAATTCACATCTCTTGTTTGCAACACACCATCTTTTACTATCTAGCTGAAAAACTATATTGCACCCTTCAATCTTCAATGATAAATTATATGATCTGCAATACGATATGAAACATCTATGCTGCTGTAGTTTGGCCATCTTGTTTTACCTGCAAAATTTCCTTAACTTTTTTTACCCCACCATCTTAAAAAATAATTCTTTCAGTTATACTACAGGCACAAGGCCTGAAATTTTGGTGGAGAGGGCTAGTCGATTGCATTGACCCTGATACTCAACTGATGCATATTTTATTGACCCTGAAAGAATGAAAGGCAAAGTCAACCTCAGTGAACTGAGAATGTTAAGTTAGAAGAAAGGTCACTAAGTATTTGTTCAGGATGCTAATGATTCTGCCTTTATCAAGTATATCTTAGGCCTGCAAGTACCCAGCCAAGTGACTGGGTGTTATCCAAATATCTGTTTCCCCAGTTATGTGTTGCTGCTAACTGAAGGAGCTTCTTTGTGGTTGTCTGATGTCCTGTTAAAGATAGTATGTTAGTATGTTGTGTAGTGGAGGTGCAGGACTTAGTGGTTAGGGTGTTGGACAAATGATTGCAAGATAGTGGTTTGATTCTTAGACTGGGCAATGTGTTGTGTTCTTCAGCAAAACACTTCATTTCATGTTGCTCCAGTCCACTCAGCTGGCAAAAATGGGTAATCCTGCGATAGTCTGATATCTTGTTCTGGTGGGTAGTATATACCCCATGGAAACTGGGAAACCAGCTCTTATGAGTCAGCATGACTTGAGAAAGAGACTAAACTTTTAGTATGTTGTGTCAGTATACCAGTTTGTGTATTAATGAACATTAAGACCTGAGGAGTTTAGTAACAACTTGAGCCCGCTGTTAGAATTTGTGTAAGCAATTTAACAAGAGAATAAATTGGTTTGTCTTGGGAAAGAGTTAGGGTCTAATGTCTTTGGGAGGGTCCTTCATTAAAGAGAAATATCTTTTCCATGGTGTAGAGAAGGAAGAATAGAAAAGACAGATAGGCAAAAAGACAAATAAATAGATGAACAGAGAGACAGTGGTGTATAATGGAGGGAGAATGGGTATTGAAACACATGTAGGTAGAGTTACAATTGTCGTAATAGGGAGATAATTTGTTGTTATTGGGAGTTAATCAACAAGAAAACTGGAAAACAAGCAAGGTGAAAATCAGAAGATGAGGATAACAAATTTGAAAAGTTTGGTAGGTGGGTAGTTAAAGTCAGTATAAGGAGTATTAATTGTCCATGAAGTATCTCTTTTCTTTATGGTCCTAGACCTCATTATCGAATCTAGTAACCTTGATCTCTCTGTCTGTATGGTTCGGCATATCCTAGAGTGTGGCCATTTCATCATTCCCTGTGACCTTTTCAACTGAATGTTTATACCAACTCTTTCCTGTCTATATTTTATTAAGTTAGCATAATTTTCGGTGTATAAAACCCCCAATTCTGCAATTAATATTGTTTTTAAATGTTACAGAGGTAATGAAATTCACTGAGTTTAATAATGTACAAGACTATAAGTACGATAGACTGATAGACATAAACTCCAGTTGACTTATTGGTGAAGAAGTGTGCCTCCAAAAGTTAAGTTACACTATGCTAGTAGATTGTTCAGGCATTAAACTTCTTCCTTTAGCATAACCTGTGTAAGATGAAACAAATTATAGTAATATGCTTTAACAACTCAGCTATAATTGAAGCTAAAGCACATATCTGCAGTAGAAGCATTTATAATCCATGTACAATCAGACACATTCACATATAATCTCAGTGTATATTTTAAAAGCTGCTTTTCATTAAAATAAAATGTATAGCTTTATCACTTGTTGATACTTTTACTGTTTGTATTAACTGTTTTCATATATTTATACATTTCATATATTTCATTGGCAATTGAAAGCTATAAAAACCAATATAATTCCATTGCTAGTATTTCAAATGTCAATCCACATTACAAAGATTTTGTTGGATGCAACAAGTTTAACGACAGAAAAGTATTGCTTGTTTATATTTATTTTTCTTTTACACAAGTGTTTGGAACTGCATGAAAATGAATTGGTAGCTAGGTTTTCCATCTGTTATGTTCAGTTTTTCTTTTTTCTGATTTTTCCTCTGTGTGGGTGTTAACATAGAAAAAAAAAATCACACACACTATTAACTGAGAGATGCACATTGCTTTAAACTTGAGAGAGAATAATTTTTTAAAAGTTTTTATTTATAAAACTATTTAAAATTAAAGTAGATAAAGCTTAACGGGAGCTATCTTCGTTAATTTGCATATAATATTCATCAACAGAAAAGCAGTTGAATAACGCAGAAAGTGAACAGTAGCACTAAATACTTCCATGAAGCAGAAACGTTAATAAAGTTGAAATGCATAACATATGACATTTAGAAACCAATCTCCATCATGAGATATTCAAGTATAACCTAACCACTTTGCTGCACTTAATGATAGATTTCAAACACTTGCAGAATACAGTGTACTTCACAAATATGAACTATTATTCAACAAAAGTCAGTAATTTGCTAGGAATAAATATGATGAACTTAACAAAATTTTCCAATTATGAATCAGCTGAAATTGTTCATGGAAAATTTGGCATCAGTTTAGATGTGACCATTACCAGAACTTTATGAAAGAAAATTGAATTTGCATACGTTTCTGAGCAATAGAATTTATTGGGCAATTTACACTGAAAGAGAGGTTTCATGGATCAATCAATGATTAACTGCATTTTTAAGGAAGCGTGCAACCGAGGTACACAAACTTGAATTTAAATGCATAATTCAAGTGCACAAACTTCGAATGTTCGTATTGCAATATTATCTGAGATTATTCAAACTATAGCTACCGAAGAATGTCCCAGATACTTTTGGCTGGAGGTAAGAAACTGTTATCCAGCCTTGACATCAGATATGGAAAGATAATATATGCAGGTATGAAGGTAGAAACTTGTTTCTTATGGTGTAGTCTGTGGGGTAGTTGGTGTTAGGAAGGGCATCCAGCTGTAACAACCATCCCAGAACAGACAGAGCAGCCTGGTGTGGTTTTCTACTTGGCTGTTTCCTATCAAACTGTCCAACCCATGCCAGCATAGAAGGCAGGCATTAAACGATGACGACAACGACAACAATGATGATGATGATTTATCTTTATCAACTGCAATGATCTTGATAACATTGATGTTGATTGGATCAAGTGTTCACTCAAGATGGACCCAGTCTATGATGCAGTTAGATTTGTACTCTACAGACAGTGGCTCTTTCCACTTTGTTTATATATGGTTTATATAGCATGCTAAGCCTACATTTACCTAGAGTGCATAGGACAAATCCAACTCATCAGATACTTTTCCCAGTACCTGATGAGATGGGTTTGTCCTATGCATATCAGTATCTATATCTATCTGTCTATCAATATGTCTGTCTGTCTTCCTGTCCATCCATCCAGCCATCTATGCTGGCTGGTCAAACCATGCCATCATGAAAAACGGTTGTTAAAAGATGATGATGATGATATATATATATATTTACTTTGTATTATATTATACTCATTTATTGTGCTTTTAATTATTAGTTTTTCTATATGTGACAGTGGATTTTCATCGATGAATTCATGAACCTTGGTTCTTTTCCCTAAAACTATATATTTATATATATTTTACTCTGTAAAGCTCAATTTAATTTTAATTTTTTATAAATTGATTTTAATTGAGTTTTTACCTGTAATTTTGGATTTTGTCCCTAATATTATTATATGTATATATATATATATATATATATATATATTCCTTCATTGGACACTAAACTCTGCTTGTGAAGACCTGTTGAGGCAAGTGAAATCAAAATTGAAATCAAATTCGATGACTGCACTGCGTGACTGGCATCCGTGCTAGTGGACTGCTAAGAGCACCATCCGAGCGTTATCGTTGCCAGAGCAGCTTACTGGCTCCCCTGCCGGTGGCATGTAAAAAGCACCATTCGAGTGTGATCGTTACCAGCGTCGCTTTACTGGCACTTGTGCCAGTGGCATGTGAAAAAAATATTCAAGTGAGGTCGTTGCCAGTGCCCCCGACTGGCTCCTGTGCAGGTGACACATAAAAAATACCATTTGAGCGTGACTGTTGCCAGTACCACCTGACTGACCCTCATGCCGGTGGCACATAAAAGCACCCACTACACTCTAGGAGTGGTTGGCGTTAGGAAGGGCATCCAGCTGTAGAAACTCTGCCAGATCAGATTGGAACCTGGTGTAGCCATCTGGTTCGCCAGTCCTCAGTCAAATTGTCCAACCCATGCCAGCATGAAAGAAGTATAAAAAATCGCATTATTTATGGGATGACCCAATATATTGCGAGAGAGAGTGTATGCATATGTATAAATAGTATCTATAATGCATATTATATATGTTATATATATGTATGCATTATGTGTGTATGTATATATTTATATATATGTATATATACATTATATATGTATGTATATAAATGTGTGTTATAATATATATGTATGTGTGTATGTATACATATATATCTGTATATAAGATACATTCTAATATATATATATATTGAGAGGGAGAGAGATAAGGAGAGACTAAGAGAGAGAGTGAGGAAGAGACAGAGTGAGAGAAAGAAGGAGAAAAGAAGGAAAGGGAGAAAGAAGGGGAAAAGCATATATATATATATGTGTATATGTGTATGCATGTATGGTTATAGATATGTGCACACATATATAAATAAATATATCATATATATATATATATATATATATATATATATATATATATATATATATATATATATATAGATATATACATATTCTGTTGTGTCTGGGGAGAGTCATTTTCTTATTGTGCCTTAAAATTTAACACACTCACCGATAAAATTTCCACTTATTTTTCTTTTTATTTTCCTAAAATTTTTGTTGCATCTTGCAACCTTTTCAAGAGTCAAGACTCTTGAAAAGGTTGCAAGACGCAACGAAAATTTTAGGAAAATGTAAATAAGAAATAAGTGGAAATTTTACCGGTGAGTGTGTTAAATTTTAAGGTACAATAAGAAAATGACTCTCCCCAGACACAACAGAATATGCTTCAGCACATGAAATCACATAAAAAATCTTGCAAACCAAATCCAAAAACGAAATATATATATCATCATCATCATCATCATCATCATCGTTTAACGTCCGCTTTCCATGCTAGCATGGGTTGGACGATCTGACTGAGGACTGGCGCAACCGGATGGCTACACCAGGCTCCAATCTAATTTGGCAGAGTTTCTACAGCTGGATGCCCTTCCTAACGCCAACCACTCAGAGAGTGTAGTGGGTGCTTTTACGTGTCACCCGCACGAAAACGGCCACGCTCCATATATATATATATATATATACATACATACATATATAAATTAGCTCATATGTAAACAAACAAGTTTGTTTTTGAAGCGCTGAAATGTATTGTAGTACAAGTAAAAAAATTTTTCAACATGTAAGTCCTGACAGAACAACACACACACGATAAAATCCTTACAGAGCAGAAATTCTAAATTCTAAATTGCAGAAGAATTTGTCAGTAAAGCAGTTTAGCTTAAATGGTAACGGAAATTGAAGGGATGTGAGTTCGAGTCTCATGGCTGCTTGCTGACGGATTTTTCTGCTCTGTAAGGATTTTATCCTATATATGCTGTTCTTATGCGTTGAAAAATCTATGTATATGTATATATTTATAAAGGGTAACAACTCCCTTCAGTCATGAATGACTATGGGATTGCACCTCAAATGTTCCCCTCCGAGGCACAAGTCCAGGCAAAGTTGTTTATGGAACACCAGCAGTCACCCATTCATACTTGTCTCTCCTCTCCATGCCACTGATGTTATCCAAGGGAAAGGCAAAGGCTTTCTACAGCTGAGTGAACTGGAACAATGTGAAATAAAGTGTCTTGCTCAAGAACACAACACACAGTGTGGACATATAAAAGACTCCCTTTGGTCATGAATGACCATGTGATTACACCTAGAATGTAACCCTTCAAGGCACAAGTCTGGGCAAGGTTGTTTATGGAAGACCAGTAGTCACCCATGCGTACCAGCCGCCCCTCCTCCATGCCACCAATGTCATCGAAGGGAATGGCAAAGGCTGATACAATCTTGGCACCACTGACATCGCAACTCATTTCTATAGCTGAGTGAAACTGGAGGAATGTAAAATAAAGTGTCTTGTTTAAGAAAACAACAGACAGCCTGCTCCGGGAATGTTGATGTAAATGACACCTTTATGTCATGCTGACACAGAGGTAGCATTTTTCATTGCTGATGACTATGCGGTAAAGAGACCTCTATTTTGTGTCCATGAGTAACATGTCAAATGAGCAAATTGGTGGCAAAAGAGGAGGGCTGCAGTTTATCTCTTTGTTCCAAAATGTCAGTGCATGTGTACCACATACTCTGACAATTTGGATGTAAACCAACACATGAAGTTGATGGACAACAAGAGCATGAGTACTTCCCTTTGTACTCACCAATTCCCTAGTTGGTTGGCATGTATACTCATGGATGAGCTTGTTCTATTGACCCTCATACCATTGAGCACGGTGCCCCGAATATGGAGAATTTGCAAGCTCAAATCTCCACCACTTGAAGAATAAAACCCATTTTCTGTTCAGTTCTTTCAGTAATGGAATCATCTCTGCACACAGCGCAAATGTCTTGAGTAGGTTTGGAACCTTTAGAACCTTGATTAACGACAAAGAGATGCAGGTATTGAAATGTTCAATTTTTTACTAGTCAGTACTCTACCATCATATGTCTGAAAAGAAGTAAAATTTATACAAATTTCAAAAATGAACACAGGAAGAAGAGACTGACGAAAGACCATGCTGCACTACATGATGTCTTTTGTGAAGATCGAAATAACATTGGAAAGAGGCTTATAGACACACACACACACACACACACACCAACATACATACACACACACACACACACACACACACCAACATACATACACACACACACACCTACATACATACACACATACATATGCACATAAATACATACGCACATACATAGATACATACACATACATACATAAATGCATACACACATACTAACCCATAACATTACATGACATGACGGTGGGGGGATTTGACAGAGGGGCAATGCCAATCCATAACGTTACATGACATGTCAGGGAATCGCCAGAGGGGCAGATCCAATCCATAACATTACATGACAAGTCGGATATTCGCCAAAGGGGCAGACGCAACCCATAACATTACATGACATGTCGGATATTCGCCAGAGGGGCAGACCCAATCCATAACATTACATGACAAGTCGGATATTCGCCATGGGACAGACGCAACCCATAACATTACATGACATGTTGGATATTCGCCAGAGGGGCAGACCCAATCCATAACATTACATGACAAGTCGGATATTCGACAAAGGGGCAGACCCGACCCATAACATTACATGACATGTCGGATATTCGCCAAAGGGGCAGACGCACCCCATAACATTACATGACATGTCGGATATTCGCCAATCCATAACATTACATGACAAGTCGGATATTCGCCAAAGGGGCAGACCCGACCCATTACATTACATGACATGTCGGATATTCGCCAAAGGGGCAGACCCAATCCATAACATTACATGACAAGTCGGATATTCGCCAAAGGGGCAGACCCGACCCATAACATTACATGACATGTCGGATATTCGCCAAAGGGGCAGACCCAACCCATAACATTACATCACATGTCGGATATTCGCCAGAGGGGCAGACACAATACATAACATTACATGACAAGTCGGATATTCGCCAGAGGGGCAGACCCAACCCATAACATTACATGACACGTCGGATATTCGCCAGAGGGGCAGACCCAACCCATAACATTACATGATATGTCGGATATTCGCCAGAGGGGCAGACCCAACACATAACATTACATGACATGTCGGATATTCGCCAGAGGGGCAGACTCAATCCATAACATTACATGACAAGTCGGATATTTGCCAAAGGGGCAGACTCAATCCATAACATTACATGACAAGTCGGATATTCACCAGAGGGGCAGACCCTACCCATAACATTACATGACATGTTGGATATTCGCCAAAGGGGCAGACCCAACCCATAACATTACATGACATGTCGGATATTCGCCAGATGGGCAGACCCAATCCATAACATTACATGACAAGTCGGATATTCGCCAGAGGGGCAGACCGTACCCATAACATTACATGACACGTCGGATATTCGCCAGAGGGGCAGACCCAACCCATAACATTACATGACATGTCGGATATTCGCCAAAGAGGCAGACCCAACCCATAACATTACATGACATGTCGGATATTCGCCAGAGGGGCAGACCCAACCCATAACATTACATGACATGTCGGATATTCGCCAAAGGGGCAGACGCAACCCATAACATTACATGACATGTCGGATATTCGCCAGAGGGGCAGACCCAATCCATAACATTACATGACAAGTCGGATATTCGCCAAAGGGGCAGACCCGACCCATAACATTACATGACATGTCGGATATTCGCCAAAGGGGCAGAACCAACCCATAACATTACATGATATGTCGGATATTCGCCAGAGGGGCAGACCCAATCCATAACATTACATGACAAGTCGGATATTCGCCAGAGGGGCAGACCCAACCCATAACACTACATGACACATTGGATATTCGTCAGAGGGGCAGACCCAACCCATAACATTACATGACATGTCGGATATTCGCCAGAGGGGCAGACCCAACCCATAACATTACATGACAAGTCGGATATTCGCCAAAGGGGCAGACCCAACCCATAACATTACATGACAAGTCGGATATTCACCAGAGGGGCAGACCCAACCCATAACATTACATGACATGTCGGATATTCACCAGAAGGGCAGACCCAATCCATAACATTACATGACAAGTCAGATATTCGCCAAAGGGGCAGACTCAACCCATAACATTACATGACATGTCGGATATTCGCCAAAGGGGCAAACCCAACCCATAACATTACATGACAAGTCGGATATTCGCCAAAGGGGCAGACTCAACTCATAACATTACATGACATGTCGGATATTCCCCAAAGGGGCAGACCCAACCCATAACATTACATGACATGTCGGATATTCGCCAAAGGGGCAGACCCATCCAAAACATTACATGACGTGTCAGATATTCACCAAATGGGCAGACCCAATCCATAACATTACATGACATGTCGGATATTCACCAAAGGAGCAGACCCAACCCATAACATTACATGACAAGTCAGATATTCACCAAAGGGGCAGACCCAACCCATAACATTACATGACATGTCGGATATTCGCCAGAGGGGCAGACCCAATCCATAACATTACATGATATGTCGGATATTCGCCAAAGGGGCAGACCCAACCCATAACATTACATGACGTGTCGGATATTCACCAAATGGGCAAACCCAATCCATAACATTACATGACATGTCGGATATTCACCAAAGGAGCAGACCCAACCCATAACATTACATGACAAGTCAGATATTCACCAAAGGGGCAGACCCAACCCATAACATTACATGACATGTCGGATATTCGCCAGAGGGGCAGACCCAATCCATAACATTACATGACATGTCGGATATTCGCGAAAGGGGCAGACCCAACCCATAACATTACATGACATGTCGGATATTCTCCAAAGGGGCAGACCCAACCCATAACATTACATGACATGTCAGATATTCTCCAAAGGGGCAGACCCAACCCATAACATTACATGACATGTCGGATATTCGCGAAAGGGGCAGACCCAACCAGGGCTTGCAGAAAACCGATAATTCCCAAAACCGAGTTTAAGTACAAGTAATTCTCAAAACCAGTTAAAGACTGGTTTTCGTGGATTTAGAGTGGTGTCCCTGTAATGAAGAAGTTTGTTATATATTGTATTTTGTTTATATACATAAACAGAGAAAGAGAGAAAGCAACAGTTTGACTGATATCCACAAATATGTTGGTGGTGCCTGTATCTGTATCTATGTACAAGCAATAACAAAAAATAATGGTATTATATTTATTTAATCAGGAATGCAACGTTTTTCCAAGTCATTGTATTTCTGAGAATCAATCTAGTTTCTTGATTTGCTTGATGATTCATTTTCCTTCGTAAATAATCTTTTAAAAAACACAATGCATTCAGTGTTTTATCTGACAAACTTGTCCTAATTTTTGTGTTGAAAAGTCCAGTAATTGTAAAAGCTCTTTCCGACTGGACACTAGTTACTTCAGTCATAAGCAATGCTCTATAAAGTTTCTCGAGCTTTTCACTTCTGTTCGAAGTTGCTTTAAAATATTCGAATTCTTTAGAGATTTCAAATCCATCTGCTACTATCTTGGGCTCTTCATTCATTTTCTTCATTGCGCTTGTGTATTCACGCATGAGTTCATTACCTTCGTAAGTAGATGGGACAACAGTAACATTTGTTTTTAGGTCTCCTCCTATTTCATTTTCTTTGTATAATTCTGTTGTGTTCTCAGCGTCATGTTCAGGAAATAATCTCCTATATTTTTGTTTAGCATACTTCCTTAAATGTTGTTTTGTTAAAAAAAGAAAAGGTCCAGAAACTAATCCACCTTTAAACTTCCTTAGGTTTTGTAAATACCTCAAGAGAGTCAAGGTTTCAACATTTCTTCTCTTATTATATCTATGCATAAGTCTTTCACGAAGATTTAGAGCCAAAGGGTTGCCGACGATATTAAGTTTATTCAATAAAAATTCTATAGAATATTCCGCTTTCAGTAAATCCATATCATCAGTGCAAATAGCCTTCAAAATAATTTCTACTGGATGCAGAATTTCATATAGTAAATCAAGAGATTTCCATTCTTCGTCAGCCACGGCATCTGTGGAAAGTACTGCTTGTAGAGCATTAGGAATGCAGCTTTTCAATTTCAAAAATCTCTCAATCATATGGAATGTGCTATTCCACCTTGTTCTGCAATCAAGTATAAGTTTATATTCTCTGTTATCAAAGTTCGCTCGTACAAAATCTTGCAAAATTTCATTTTTTGTAGGAGATTTACGGAAAAGTTTTGAAATTTTTCTTACCTTATTTAAAACTGTTAAATTCAAGTTTTAGCTGGGGAAAACAAGCATTTCCATGAGCCAAATCTGTTTGAAAAAATATGTCCTGTTGGCTTATGTCAGCTTCATCATCACTATCGTCTGTTATAGCGATCTCTTCCCTTTTTTTATCAGTGTCATCGGTTGAGGCAATATTTTCAATATTTTTTTGATAGAGAATGTCGATCACAGACAGATGTATGCAATGTGTGAGACATTGTTGGTGATCAGGTCTTATTTCTTTTTCGAATTTCACCATCATAGAAGCACCATCCGTCGTACAGCCAACAATGTGTATATCCAATTCCAATCCAAATTCAATAAGACATCCTCTCACAAATTGCTGTTCTCCTGCTATTAAGGGAGCCGTGGATCTCAATAAGACCCAACAACCAATGATTGTCTTTCCCATGAACATTTATGTTCATATATCGTTTATTTTGAATTGATGTGTATTCATCCAATGTCAATGAGTAGCGAATCGCCAGTGCTACTCCTTTTTCGAAATAATGAATAAGTTCTTCTTTCTTGGTTATGTAATAATTCATTACCATATTCCTGACTCCGTTTGCAGATGTTGGTTGTAATTTATCATATTTGCCTCTCTGACTATGAAGATTTCTCTGTATAAAATCGCTTTTGGCGATTGAATTGAAAGAGAATCCATCCATAGCAGCTAACTTTGAAACTTCTTCCATTGATTTCTTTGTTAAAAAGTGTTCCATTGTTCTTGTCATTTTGAGAGGAGGCTGGTTTGCATCTTGATATATGTCGATTTGATGAATTTTCTTCAAGTGCAAGATCAGAGACGTAGTAGATCCTCCAGAAGACTTCATGATCTTATCACACTTATTGCATTGAGCTTCATCTTTGTTTTTCCTATTGAAAAAATTCCAAACAGTTGATTTTCTTTTTATCATGTTAGGGCTAATGAAAATAATTAACAAAAACATTAGTTAGTGTTACTTCCTTGAAATGAATCTTGAACTGGTTATTACATATGCTCAATGGGAAAGATCACCTGGCTGAAGACTAACAGCATCCCCTTGACTTGCTATGAATAAACTCGGTTACCTCCAAATTCAAAGAGGCAGCCAAGGGTTAGCGAAGGAAATGACAAGGTCCTGATCTATGGTTCAAGGGGAGAGAAGGTTAGAATTGATATGTTGCGATATGTTTCAATGAAACAGACAGCACTCACAACTAAAGGCGACCGACCACAGTTCAGTTAGTTCAGTTTCAATGATATTTCTTCAAAGTAAAAAAATGAAGAAATGTTTTGCGAAGAAAAAAAAATAGAAACAAGCATTAAAATCGGTTTTGGCAAATCCGTTTCGGTTTTACTGATCATAATATAAAACCGGTTCTAACCGGTTTTATAAAACCAGTTTCAAGCCCTGGACCCAACCCATAACATTACATGACATGTCGGATATCCTCCAAAGGAGCAGACCCAACCCATAACATTACATGAAATGTCGGATATTCGCCAGAGGGGCAGACCCAATCCATAACATTACATGACATGTCGTATATTCGACAGAGGGGCAGACCCAATCCATAACGTTACATGACATGTCAGATATTCGCCAGAGGGGCAGACAAAACCCATAACATTACATGACATGTCGGATATTTGTCAGAGGGGCAGACCCAATGCATAACATTACATGTCATGTCGGATATTCGCCAAAGGGCCAGATCCAATTCATAACGTTACATGACATGTCGGAGATTTGCCAGAGGGGCAGACACAATTCATAACGTTACATGACATGTCGGAGATTTGCCAGAGGGGCAGACAGAACGCATAATGTTACATGACATGTCGGAGATTTGCCAGAGGGGCAGACACAATTTATAACGTTACATGACATGTCGGATATTTGCCAGAGGGGCAGACCGAATCTATAATGTTACATGACATGTCAGGGATTTGCCAGAGGGGCAGACCCAATCCATAACATTACATCACATGTCGGGGATTTGCCAGAGGGGTAGACCCAACTCATAACGTTACATGACATGTCAGATATTCGCCAGAAGGGCAGACCCAATCCATAACATTACATGACATGTCGGATACTCGCCAGAAGGGCAGACCCAACCCATAACATTACATGACATGTCGGATATCCTCCAAAGGGGCAGACCCAACCCATAACATTACATGACATGTCGGATATTCGCCAGAGGGGCAGACCCAATCCATAACGTTACGTGACATGTCGGATATTCGCCAGAGGGGCAGACAAAACCCATAACATTACATGACATGTCGGATATTTGCCAGAGGGGCAGACCCAATCCATAACATTGCATGACATGTCAGATATTCGCCAGAGGGGCAGACAAAACCCATAACATTACATGACATGTCGGATATTCTCCAAAGGGGCAGACCCAACCCATAACATTACATGACATGTCGGATATTCGCCAGAGCGGCAGACCCAATCCATAACATTACATGACATGTCGGATATTCTCCAAAGGGGCAGACCCAACCCATAACATTACATGACATGTCGGATATTCGCCAAAGGGGCAGACCCAACCCATAACATTACATGACATGTCGGATATTCTCCAAAGGGGCAGACCCAACCCATAACATTACATGACATGTCAGATATTCTCCAAAGGGGAAGACCCAACCCATAACATTACATGACATGTCGGATATTCGCCAGAGCGGCAGACCCAATCCATAACATTACATGACATGTCGGATATTCGCCAGAGGGGCAGACCCAACGCATAATGTTACATGACATGTCAGGGATTCGCCAGAGGGGCAGACCCAACGCATAATGTTACATGACATGCCGGATATTTGCCAGAGGGGCAGACCCAATGCATAACATTGCATGACATGTCGGATATTCGCCAAAGCGGGAGACCCAATCCATAACATTACATGACATGTCGGATATTCGCCAGAGGGGCAGACCCAACCCATAACATTACATGACATGTCGGATATTCTCCAAAGGGGCAAACCCAACCCATAACATTACATGACATGTCGGATATTCGCCAGAGCGGCAGACCCAATCCATAACATTACATGACATGTTGGATATTCGCCAGAGGGGCAGACCCAACCCATAACATTACATGACATGTCGGATATTTGCCAGAGGGGCAGACCCAATGCATAACATTACATGTCATGTCGGATATTCGCCAGAGAGGCAGACCCAACGCATAACATTACATGTCATGTCGGATATTCGCCAGAGAGGCAGACCCAACGCACAATGTTACATGACATGCCGGATATTTGCCAGAGGGGCAGACCCAATGCATAACATTACATGTCATGTCGGATATTCGCCAAAGGGCCAGATCCAATTCATAACGTTACATGACATGTCGGAGATTTGCCAGAGGGGCAGACACAATTCATAACGTTACATGACATGTCGGATATTCGCCAGAGGAGCAGACCCAACACATAATGTTACATGACATGTCAGGGATTCGCCAATGGGGCAGACCCAATCCATAATGTTACATGACATGTCGAAGATTTGCCAGAGGGGCAGACACAATTTATAACGTTACATGACATGTCGGATATTTGCCAGAGGGGCAGACCGAATCCATAACATTACATCACATGTCGGGGATTTGCCAGAGGGGTAGACCCAACTCATAGCGTTACATGACATGTCGGGATATTCGCCAGAGGGGCAGACCCATTCCATAACATTACATGACATGTCGGATATTCGCCAGAGCGGCAGACCCAATCCATAACATTACATGACATATCGGATATTCGCCAGAGGGGCAGACCCAACCCATAACATTACATGACTTGTCGGATATTTGCCAGAGGGGCAGACCCAATGCATAACATTACATGTCATGTCTGATATTCGCCAGAGAGGCAGACCCAACGCATAATGTTACATGACATGTCAGGGATTCGCCAGAGGGGCAGACCCAACGCATAATGTTACATGACATGCCGGATATTTGCCAGAGGGGCAGACCCAATGCATAACATTGCATGACATGTCGGATATTCGCCAAAGGGGGAGACCCAATCCATAACATTACATGACATGTCGGATATTCGCCAGAGGGGCAGACCCAACCCATAACATTACATGACATGTCGGATATTCTCCAAAGGGGCAAACCCAACCCATAACATTACATGACATGTCGGATATTCGCCAGAGCGGCAGACCCAATCCATAACATTACATGACATGTCGGATATTCGCCAGAGGGGCAGACCCAACCCATAACATTACATGACATGTCGGATATTTGCCAGAGGGGCAGACCCAATGCATAACATTACATGTCATGTCGGATATTCGCCAGAGAGGCAGACCCAACGCATAACATTACATGTCATGTCGGATATTCGCCAGAGAGGCAGACCCAATGCACAATGTTACATGACATGCCGGATATTTGCCAGAGGGGCAGACCCAATGCATAACATTACATGTCATGTCGGATATTCGCCAAAGGGCCAGATCCAATTCATAACGTTACATGACATGTCTGAGATTTGCCAGAGGGGCAGACACAATTCATAACGTTACATGACATGTCGGATATTCGCCAGAGGAGCAGACCCAACACATAATGTTACATGACATGTCAGGGATTCGCCAATGGGGCAGACCCAATCTATAATGTTACATGACATGTCGGAGATTTGCCAGAGGGGCAAACACAATTTATAACGTTACATGACATGTCGGATATTTGCCAGAGGGGCAGACCCAATCCATAACATTACATCACATGTCGGGGATTTGCCAGAGGGGTAGACCCAACTCATAGCGTTACATGACATGTCGGGATATTCGCCAGAGGGACAGACCCATTCCATAACATTACATGACATGTCGGATATTCGCCAGAGGGCCAGGGTCAATCCATAATGTCACATGACACAATACACACTCACACATACATACAAATACACCCATACATTCAAATACCTGCCCATCCTTTTCAAATACGATCCACTCTTTATTAAAACACATTTACTTTTCCCTACAAACTGTGAGTTTTTGTAAAATCTTTTTTCTCACATTTACGTACTACCATATATATACACAGAGAATACACACTCATACATACATACATACGTACAAATACACACATACATGCAAATAAACACATACACACAAATACCTGTCAGTCTTTTCCCAATATGATCGGCGGTCAAACATTTTTTCCCTACAAACTCTGAGTTTCTTTAAAATTTATTTTGAAACACCTTTACTTACTACCATATATATATATATATATATATATATATATATATATATATATATATATACATAAAATACACACTAATACATACATATATACATACATAAATGCGATCGACAAACATACACACATACATACACAAATACACACATACATAAATGCAATCGACAAACTTTTATTCCCTACAAACTGAGTTTTTGGAAAATCTTTTTTCACACATTTGCTTACTACCATATATATACACAGAGAATACACACTCATACATACATACATACAAATACATCTATACATACAAATAAACACATGCATACAAATTCCTGTCAGTTTTTTTCCAAATACGATCAACAATCAAACATTTATTCCCTACAAACTGTGAGTTTCTTGTAAATCTTTTTTAAAACACATTTACTTACTATCATATATATATATGTCAATAATAAAGGAGGTACAGTAAAAAGTAAAGTATGATATGCTACCAAAATCAGGCTTAGTAGTGGTCTTTGCAATCTGTCTTGATATCTAGTAATGTAAGACATAAGGTACCAAACTTGGAATAGGCTAGAGTGTGGTGTACAAGCCAAACAATAGAAAAAATAATAAGCAGAAAATAGGTATGATATTCAGGCATTTATAGGACACACATTTCAAGGCTTAATAGAACATAATGTTGGCATGTCCTATAAAGCTTTGAATACCACAGCTGTTTTCTGTTCATCATCATCAGCAACATCTAGCATCTGTTTTCCATGCTGGCATAGGTTGGATGGCTTGACGGGAACTAGTAAGACCAGGGGCTGCACCAGGTTTCACAGTCTGTTTTGACTTGGTTTCCACAGCTGGATGTCCTTCCTAATGCTAACCACTCTACAGAGTGTACTGGCTGCTTTCTATGCGGCACCATCACCAGTGGTTTTTAACTGGCACCAGCACCAGCCCGTTTTTTGTGGCACCAGTACTCACACCAATGCTTTTTACACGGCACCTTAATTTTAAAGTCTCAATTATGTTGTGGTGGGTGGATCTTCTTGAGTACAGCAACGTGCCCCATATCTCACTCCTCTGTCATCCCCTTCATAAGGTTCAGTGTTTTGAGATTGCCCTATATATATTACACACGCTTGATTTACATTTGCTTGCTGTGTTTGGTGACATACACACAATTTGAAGTGTCTTATTCATACTTAGCTTGCAATCTTCAAAGTGGTGGATGTTTTATTTCTTTGATAAAGGCATTGCATATTTTGAGCTCAGATAATTATCCTTGAGTCAACTGCAGGCTGACTTTCACCTGCTGATCTTATTAGTGTGGATAGTAGGCAGCACTCATGCAAGCTATGTTTTACAGACATTACAAGATCATGTATGAGAATGAAGGGAAGGTGACCTGGAGAAGCTGACCTTGTCAAACTAACACAAAGTTTTGTGATAGGGGAAGAAGATATAACGGAAAAATGCCTTTGATGGATCTTCCAAGAAGTTAGTTTTGCATCTGTGTATGCTAAAATCAGTTGTAAACTTCTGGTTCTGGCACACAAACACATGACCACAAGCTGAAAATGTGCTGTAATTATACCTATTGTAGTTGTTTAATCAATGAAGGCACATGGCTCAGTGCTTAGAGTGTCAAGTTCGATTCCCACAATGGGCTATGTGTTGTGTTTTTGAGAAAGACACTTTATTTCACATTGATCCAGTTCACTCAGCTGTAGAAATGAGTTGCAATGATATGAGTGCCAAGCTGTATCAGCTTTTGCCTTTCCTTTGAATAACATGAGTGGCTTAGAGAGGAGAGGCTGACTTAGAGAGGTGACTGCTGATCTCCCACAGGCAACCTTGCCTGGACTTGTGCCATGGAAGGGAACTTTCTAGGTGCAATTCGATGGTCACTTATGACTGAAAGGTGGTCTTTACTCTGTACCTTTGTTGTTTAACCCCAGGTCAACTTTTACTCAGCAGACCTATGGTTAAAGCCTTTATAGTCATAGACATTTTTCATTATTTCAAGCAGTAGTACACCAAAGACCACAATATCCAGGGTTTGTTTTTTCTTGTTTGAGTGTAGAGTTTGATTTGAGAGTCAATCACCACCACCACCACCACCACATTATCACCACCACTACCACCATCACTGCCATCACCACTATCCCCCTCCTCCTTATCGTCATCATCATCATCATCATCATCATCAGCAGCAGCAGCAGTGGCAGCAACAGCAGCAGTTAGGGGAATGGATTGGTAGAATCGTCTGATTAAAACAAAAATAAAGGATCAAAGGTCCTTCCCAAGTCTCATAAGGTCAGTTTCCCCAGGATTCTGTGGCATATATCTACCCCCACTCCTTCCGGACAGGATGACAGTCTGTTGTATGATTACTCATTTCTGCCAACTGAGTAAAACAGGGTAACGCGAAATGAAATGCTTTGTTCAAAAACACAACACATCACCTGATCCAGGAACTGAAACCACTATCTTACGATCACAAGTGCAACACCTCCAACCACTAAGCCACACATCTCCATGGAATTATTAGAGCAGCAGACAAAATGCCTTGCCATATTTATTCCATAAATTTCTAGGAAGTGAGTTTGATTCCCACAATGGACAGTGTGCTGGCAGAATCGTTAGCACGCTGGACAAAATGCTTTGCAGTATTTCTCCCGTCACTACGTTCTGTGTTCAAATTCTACTGAGGTCAACTTTGCCTTTCATCATAGGCACAGGAGTGGCTGTGTGGTAAGTAGCTTGCTTACGAACCACATGGTTCTGGGTTCAGTCCCACTGCGTGGCACCTTGGGCAAGTGTCTTCTACTATAACCTCGGGCCGACCAAAACCTTGTGAGTGGATTTGGTAGACGAAAACTGAAAGGAGCCCAACGTATATATGTAAATATATGTGTGTATGTATATGTTTGTGTGTCTGTGTTTGTCCCCCCAACATCGCTTGACAACCGATGCTGGTGTATTTACGTCCCCGTAACTTAGTGGTTCGGCAAAAGAGACCGATAGAATAAGTACTAGGCTTACAAAGAATAAGTCTTGGGGTTGATTTGCTCGACTAAAAAGGCGGTGCTCCAGTATGGCCACACTTACATAACTGAAACAAGTAAAAGAGTAAAAGAGGAAGGTGAAACAGCTGTATAAGAGCAGAGGTTTTTTTTCTTTTTTTTTTTTCTATTACTGCAATGTCTTTCAATTTACAGCATACTGAAAGAAGGTGTTAAAAGTATTATAGCAGCACACAAATAGCTTTTTCAAGAGATTAATATTTTATATATAAAAGAGAAATGAGTATTAAAATTGTTTTGAAACAGGGATGGGCTCGTGCATTGCACTTCGCTGCAAGAAAATACACATGCATGAATGTAGTGCATCAAAAATACTTAAGTTATCTAAAAATCCTGTCATTTTTCCAGCTAGTCTCCAAATCTCATGACACACCTGTGAACTATATGTGATACAAAATTGTGCCTCATCGGAAATAGTTGAAAGCATTTAGGGTAGGGTTCTTTTACTGTGTAGTCTTGTGTTGCTATGTAATGCTTGTACTTTTTTCTGGTTCACTTTACCTTGGAAATATAAGTGACTTACCAACCATAAACCAATTTAATTTGGGGATGAGTATGCTGTTGTAATAATACTTAAGTGAATGTATGTATTTTGTTATGTATGCAGGCCGTGTGTTGGAATTGTTGCAGTTAGGTGTGCAAGTGCACATGATTTGAGTGTGTGAATGGAAGTGCTGTGGTTTTGATTTATACATGCAGTGTGAATTGTGAATGGGAGGCGCTGTGAGTATCCAACGATGATCTGGCAAGAAGTGGTGAGGTCATACAGAAATTTGTATGGAGAGCCTAAAAAATAAACAAACAAAAAGAAAAGAAAAGGGAAAAAGAACTACTAATGCTACTGCTGCTACTGCTGCTGCTGCTGCTGCTGCTGTTGCTTATGATGGTGATGATGATGATGATGATCTTTTCTTTGTTAGTCACAAGGGCTCATAGAGATATAAAACGTGTAAACTTTTCACTAGGGGTTATAAGGAAAGGATAATATGCTGTGTGAAAAAAAAAACACTTATGAACTATGAAAGCAGGGGATTAAGAGATGTTATGCAATATATGTATTAAGAATTTTAAAGATGCACACACATGCACATATGCACACGAACACACTTACACACACATATCATCATCATCATCATCATTTAATGTCTGTTTTCCGTGCTGGCATAGATTGGATGGTTTGACAGGAACTGGTAAGGCTGGGAGTTGCACAAGGCTCCATTGTCTGTTTTGGCCCATCCAATGCCAAGCACTTTGCCGAGTGTACTGAGTGCTATACATGCATACCTACATACCAAATTAAGCTACCCTCCTGCGCCCCAGTGACAATCTTCTACCCGTTTAATGTGGGTGATCCCATAGATCACTCCATCTATAGCGAGGTTTATCATTTAAATACACATCAGCTTGTCTAGATATGCAACTACATGCATGAGAATACATACATACATAAAGCAAAACATACAAATCTGCATACATACATACATGCATACATACACACTTACATACATACATACATACATACATACATACATACATACATACATATATACAAGCAAAAATACCCTGTTGTTGGTGTTGAAATTCCAATGAAGGAGCCTTGAATCTAGGTTAGAAACCAACTCTTTCTCTATTGGCATGAAACCTTGAAATAAAACCGAACACTGACATACATACACATGCATGTGTATATACACAGATATTCGCATGGAAATAAAGAAGTATAATAAAACAGAAATAATTAAAAACAAGATGTAATTTACAGAAATGTAACCTGAAAGAGTTTGGGACCAGTTTTGAGTTGAACCCTTCATGATCCTTTCTGTTTCTCATGACTGTTTCTCAAATTATGTTCTCATATTACGCTCAGAATCATGGCTGAGGCCAGTGCTACCTGACTAGCACCCTTGCTCTTGGCACATGATAAGCACCATTCAAGTGTGGGTTGATGCCAGTGCCCCCTGACTGGCTCTTGTACTGGTGGCATGTAAAAAGCACCATCCGAACATGGTCAATGTCAGTGCCCCCTGACTGGCTCGTGTGCCGGTGGCACATAAAAAGCACCATCTGAATGTGGTCAATGCCAGTGCTACCTGACTTGGCTCCCATGACAGTGGCATCTAAAAAGCACTCTTGAAGTGGTTGGCGTTAGGAAGGGCATCCAGCTGTAGAAACCTTGCCAGATTAGATTGGAGCCTGGTGCAGCCTACTGGCTTGCTAGGCCTCAGTCAAACCGTCCAACACATTCCAGCATGGAAAACTGACGTTAAGCAATGATGATGATGATGATGATGATGGACCTTTTGAGAAGGATGGGCTACTCGACCAGAACAAAATTCTAAATGGGCCCCATTTCAAGATCATGCACTGTTTGTCTTGATATGAGATCACCATGTCATGCACATATGATTGTGATGCATTTGCCTGGTGTACCTTTATCAGATGGGCATTTTCTTTATGAAAAACTAACATTTTGAAGGTGTTCTTTTTTTGAAACTCGAAATCCTGTTTTATGTTTAATTTTATTATCCTTTGTGTATTCTTTTCCACCCTAGGCACAAGGCCCGAAATTTTGGGGGTTGGGTGGGGGCCAGTCGATTAGATCAATCCCAGTATGCAACTGGTACTTAATTTATCGACCCAGAAAGGATGAAAGGCAAAGTTGACCTCTGCATAATTTGAACTCAGAATATAAAGACAGACAAAATACTGCTAAGCATTTCACCTGACCTGCTAACATTTCTGCCAGCTCACCGCCTTTGCGTATTGTTTATATTCTGCACCTGTTCTTGTGTCATTACAACTTCTTGGAGAGTCTACGACACTACAAATATGTAATTTTTTTCTCTTGACTTGTTTGATTTTTGACAAATATCATATTTCATTTTGTTCTTCTGCATTTTCTTTGTTATTTTCCTGAGGAAGGACTTCATTCTCGTTTAGAAGAAATTGTTACTCTTCACATGCTGTGACACCGCCTGGAAGAATTTTTTAATCAAATGAACCAATCCCAGTACTTACTTTTTTTTTTAGCCTGGTACTTTATTCTAGTGCTCTCTTTTGCCGAATTGCTAAGTTATGGGGATGTAAACACACCAACACTGGTTGTCAAGCAGTGGTGGGGGATGAACACACACACATGCATGCACGCACGCACACACACACACACGAAGGCTTCTGTTAGTTTCTGTCTGAAGGCAAACGGGCCAAGAGAATCTTTCGCATATATATATATATATAAATATATATACACACACACTCACACACACACAACAGGTTTCTTTTAGTTGCCATCTATCAAATCCACTCATAAGTCTTTGGTTGGCCTAACACTATAGTAGAAAGCACTTGCCGAAAGTGCCATGCCATGGGATTGAACCCAGAGCCATGTGGTTGGGAAGCAAACTTCTTACCACATAGCCATGCCTGTGTGTAATTATGCACATACACATTCCTATGCAATTGCATATACATCAGTAGTATAACATTTAAAAGTTAAAGGCATTTCCAAGAACACTGCAGAATGGCTAGCCTTATTGGTATTCTGCTCCTTCAAGATGTAGAAAGGTCGGGGTGTTTGATGCATGTGGCAGAAGTGCAAAAGATAGCTTATGGAGAGCAGCAGATCTCTTCAGAGAGGTCAGAGAGTAAAATATTAAATAGGTTTCTTTGGAAGTGTAAGATGGAATGTATGTAAGATAGATGCTGAACTCTTGTGTGAATGGACGATGCCGGCTGTGTATCAGATTGGGTTTGCTGTTTCCAAAAAAAAAGGAAGGGAAAAAAAAAATGTAATTTGTGTGAATGTTGAGAAATGTAAAATTGGCTTGAAAGTTCTGTTTGAGATAATGGCTGACAGCAGCGGCAGCACCAGTAGTACTGGTAGTAGTAGGAGCAGTAGTAGTAGTGGTGGTGATCGTGGTTGTGGTGATGGTGGTGGTAAAAGTAATAGTAGTGGTGGTGGTGGTGGTGGTCATGGTTGTGGTCATAGTTTCCGTGATGATGGTGGTAAAAGTAGTGGTGGTAGAGGTGGTGCTGATGGTGATATGAGTAGTGGTGGTGGTGGTGGTGGTGGTGGTAGTGGTCTTATTGATGGTGTTGTTGGTGTTGGTGGTGGTCTTTGTGATGGTGGTGCTGGTAAAAGTTGTAATAGTGGTAGTAATAATAGCAGCAGCAGCAGCAGCAGTAGTAGTAGTAGTAGTAGCAGCAGTAGCAGTAGTAGTAGTAGTAGTAGTAGTAGTAGTAGTAGTAGTAGTAGTAGCAGTACTAAAAAAAGGGACAGAGATAAGGTAAACAGCTAAGTAGTCTGGTTTAATTTTAAAAGAAGCTGGGTGGTATTGTGAAAGGACATGGGTTAGATCAATAAAGAATGTTCTACACTGCTTTGAAAGATGTCTTGATCGTATGATAAAATTGATATGAAAAATTTGATGATGGTAATTATTTATAATGACAATGATGATGAAAAAGAGTCTGTAAAGGATATAGGTACACACACACACACACATCATCATGATTCTAATCATCATTATCATCATCATTTAATGTCCACATTTCCATGCTTGCATGGGTCAGACGTAATTTGTTGAGGCAGGTTTACTGTGGCTGGGTGCTCTTCTTGTTGCTGATCCTCACCTGTTTCCCAAGCAAGATAATATGTTCCCATAGCTGGGACATGTTTTTTCAAGAAGACTTAAACTGAACAACCTTACTTGGATGATGATTATGATGATGATGCTCTTTTACAAACATCACATGATGTGTAGACCAGAGTACGCACAAACACAAATGCAGACTCAGACACACACATACATACATACATACATACATACATACATGCATACATACTTACATACATACATACCTACGCACACGTACATGCATATACGCATACATTCATACACACACATGCACACACACACACACACACACACACACACACACACACACATTCACACATACACATATATATACAGGGGTTGGACAAAATAACGGAAACCCAGTGAACAGTGTTTGTGTAAGCTGGGTTCTCGAGGTAGTCATTAAGCTCTGCAGTAATTTTGGGAGCCGTACTTATGTGATCCTTTCTAACAATTCGTGTAAGAGTCCAATGGTCCCTATCTGAAAGTTTTGGTTTTCTTCTGGAGTTTTGTTTTGACGAGGAGGTTTTTCCCTCTTTCTCAAAGGCTGTCATTACTTTCAAGACAGTACTTCTTGATACACCAAACATTGCAGCTGTTTTCGTTACATTAGTGCCTGCCATACGAGCACCAACAATTTGACCTCTTTGAAAGTCCAATAGATCTGTTATTTTAAGGAATTTTAATTACCTTTTTCTGATGATATCTGAAGCTAAACAGCAATTTTAGCAAAATATATTAACCAACACTAATAATAATCAAAAAACAAAAAAAAAAAAAACAAGCTTTTGACAGTTTTGTAGATATTTCAAAATTATGATGCTATGATGCTAGGTGTTTCCATTATTTTGTCCAACCCCTGTATATATATATATATATGTGTGTGTGTGTGTGGTGTTAGGAAGGACATCCAACTGCAGAAACTATGCCAAAACAGACATGGAGCTAGAATGACCCTTCAGCTGTTCAGCACCTAAACCGTCCAATCCATGCCAGCTTGGAAAATGGACGCTAAATGATGGTAATGATGATGTATATATATATATTGAATCGTTGAAAGGGACAAAAGCATTAATTTTTTCTTTTAGTACCGCTGGACTGGCTCCTGTGCAGGTGGCACGTAAAATACACCATTTCGAGCGTGGCCGTTGCCAGTACCCACTACACTCTCTGAGTGGTTGGCGTTAGGAAGGGCATCCAGCTGTAGAAACTCTGCCAAATCAGATTGGAGCCTGGTGTAGCTATCTGGTTCACCAGTCCTCAGTCAAATCGTCCAACCCATGCTAGCATGTAAAGCGGACGTTAAGCGATGATGATGATGATATATATATATATATATATATATATCAAAGTGTACAGTATTATATATCCATTATAGCCAATCTTAGCAGCTGGTTTCACACTAAGGGTTCAAGATCCTACTAAGTGCCCATAAAGATCTCACCTGTTAAGGGCTGTTTTTCTATTAAACCACCCCCTCCCTATCTGATTGCATTACAAGACTCCATATGGGCATGACTTCATATGGGCTAATGACTTCCCTTTAACTTTCTCTGTCATTTTTTTCTGTGTAAGTTTGATCTGTTAATATCTATATATTTATACTTGAGTATTCATTATCTGTGAATATTCTGTCTTTGCTTACTTTGTATGTATATGTATATATATTTTATATATCAAACCTAAGTTTTATTTGTTTATTCATGCAATTGTCTCTAAGTATATATGTATGTATGTATGTATGTATGTATGTATGTATGTATGTATGTATGTATGTATGTCTCTTCTATTTCTTAATTATTATAAATCTTCCACTGAGGAGGGAGCCAGTTTCCAACAAAGATACAAGGTTCCATCTTTGGGATGTAGTTAACACAGACAAATTCATATTTGGCACTTGAGAAAAGTTTTACATATTTTTACTGTTCCACTCACAGATTGGACTTGTAATGTATGGATTAGCCGGTTGATTTCTTTTTCTGAAAATCCTAGTTCATCCAGGTTCTCCTTTAAGCATTTACTAACAAAACCTAGTGCTCCAATTGTTATCGGTTTGAATATGAATTCATAGTCTGGATATAGAATCTGGAGGTTTCGAAGCAGTTGTCCATAGATATCCTCTTTTTCTTTGATTTTCCAAGAGATATTTATATCTGTAGAGCAGCTGACCTCTATGATGGTACATATCTTTGCTCTTCAGTCCCAAACAACAATATCCGGCCTGTTATGTTTACATTTGACAGAAGTTTTGATGGGAATATTCCACCAGTATTCCTTGAGTTGGTGTTTATGAATGTATTCCATAACAGAGGGATTTTCTAAGTTTATTTCAGGACAGTCTTTTTTTGTATGTATGCATGTTTGTATGTATGTATGTATGTATGTATGTATACGTGGATGCATGCATGCCTGTATGTATGTGTATGTATATATATGTATGTATATATATATATGTATATATATATATATATATATATATATATATATATATATATATATATATATATATATATATTCAAAAAAATAATAAGGTACTCAGATATCTGGATGGTTGTATATTTACAGATTTTTATTAATATGTCACATGTTTTTATAAATTAGCACTTGCATCTATTCTAGTAGATTCTCCAGAAGTCAATATGAAGAGTACTCCATTCAATGAGAGTTCAGTATTACTAAACGTTTCAACTGCATGTACCTATCAAGCTACTAATAGTTTCCCATACATGCTCACATTCATCAGGCACCAATTGCACTATACTCCCAAAACTTTAGTTTAAATAGAAGAACAAATATAGTACTGCCACAAAGATAAAACATGTCTAATGGAAGAAACCATCTTAAAGGGTAAAATAAGATAAAGTAAAGTAAAATATTTATATTTTATTTTATTTTATCCATCAAGGTGGTATCTTCCATTAGTTTTTTTTACCCACCAAGGTGGTATCTTCCATTAGTAGACATGTTTTATCTTTGTGCCAGTTCTAAACAGTTCCTCTATTTAAGCTAAAGTTTTGGGAGTATAGTGCGATTGGTGACTGATGAACGTACGCATGTACAGGAAACTATTAGTAGCATGATAGGTATATCAAGTTGAAACTTTTAGTTATATATATATATATATATATATATATATATATATATATATGTATATATATATATATATATATATATATATATATATATATATATATATATATATATATATATATATATATATATATATATATATACATACATATATATATATAGTAATGTAACAATAGTAAAATATATCAATAATACGTTTTTCATAGTGCAAACACCTTGTATAGAGCTCAGTGCACCAGGCTGAGTGGATAAACTCAGGGCAGACTGTTGACTTCATATGATAAATATATGTATGTATGCATGTAGGTATGTATGTAAAAAAAAGGGTAACGACCCCTTTGGTCTCCCCACCTATGCACAAGTCTGGACAAGGTTGTTTATGGAAGACCAGCAGTCACCCAGGCATACCAGTCTCCCTTCTTCCTGTCACCGATGTTATTCAAGGGAAAGGCAAAGGCCAATACAGCTTAATACCAATGATGTCGAAACTCATTTCTACAGCTGAGTGAACCAGAGCAACCTGAAATAAAAGTGTCATGACACTCTAACCACTGAGACATGTGCCTTCACCTTACCTTACCTGTATGTAAGCATGTATGTATGTATGTACCTGTATACACATGCATGTATATCTATTACTATTATGGTACATGTGTCTCCAACTAGGAGGAACCTTGTTGACGCCATCTAACAGCAACTATCATTTAGCTATTGTGTCAAAGAAGTATTTTACTCACAGTACTTGTCCTGCTTGTTAGCAAGGGTGCATTTTTTTTAGCACCTAAGCAATATATGCATTCCAGAACTCAAAGGGGAAGTTTGGATTAAATATGATCAGCAACTTCATTCATTTCCTTAATAATTTTGCCAATCCACTGCTATAATCTGATTCTTTATTTATTGACCCAAAAATGTTTGAAGGAGAAAGTGGACCACAGCAGGATTTGAACTTTAAATGCAGAAAGCCTATATCAATACCACAAGTCATCCTGCCTGATACTCTTATGAGTTTGCCTATTAACTGTCTATATATGTATGCACATACTTATGTATATATATATGTGTGTATTTGTGTGTGCATGCATATGCAAGTGTGTCTGCATATGCATGTATGTGTTTGTGCATGTACATGTGTGTCTGCATACGTTTGAGTGTGTGTTTGTGCACCCACATATGTGCATGTTTGCTGAAATTTGTGACAACAAAATCCTATTTTTGTATTAAAAAAAACTATTTTCTGTTCATTTGATTCACAGAAAATCAATCATTTCCCAGGAATGAACGAAATTTGCCGCAAAGATCTTCTGGCACGCAATATGACTCGCATGCGTAAGATGTTCCCCAAAGAATATGATATATTTCCTAAAACTTGGTGCCTTCCAGCAGAGTAAGTTGGAACTGGAATTTTATTGTTTACTGCTTTTGAAGAAAGAAATTGCCCATTATTCTTTGATTGGTGACACACCTTAGCAATACTTATACACATACATGCATACACATACTCAAAGAAGCATACTTAGTTACATGCATACATAGAAACATTTAGAAACATACATAATTTTACTTGGTACACAGATGTGCATACACATAGGGGAATTCATATATATATATATATATATATATATATATATATGCAAGAATATACATACATGCACATATTAAACCCATGCAAATTAGCTTAAAAATTCACACAAGCCAGGTGTACAAACACACATATACATATACACTGACACATAAACATACACTTCGTCACACAATGCACATGTAAAAAGAAAATTTATGGATGAATGCATTGAGAGTGAATATGTTAGAAACTGTGCTGAAGACTATTGTATATGTGGCTGTGCATGTGTTTGTATTATATTTATGTATGTATGTGTGTCTTCGTCATTGTGTTTGTTGCCTTCTCCTCCACTGCTTGGTGACCAGTATTAGTTTGTTTATGTCCCTGTAACTTAGTAGTTCAACAAAAGAGACTGATCGAATAAGTAACCCCATGCAAGTCCATGAAATTGCATGGCTGCAACCCAATGACAGAAACAGGTGAACAAAGAAGTGGTAGTGCTCGTCACCTTTGGAGGTGTTCCAAAAGCAGTAGAGATCAATATAGAAGATGTTCAGCTTGAAGATTCGTAAGTCAAAGTCAGCAGAAAATATCATGGAGGGCAGGGGGGATGGGGTGAAAGGGAATTCCGGTCGATATACATTTTGAGGAGGAAAGAAGTAGCAAAGAAGCTGATGTGGCCCCCTGAGTGGTAATGACAGTGTGAGTGATGATAAGACAAAAAAAGAGTAGAGATGGGTTGGTTAGAATGGTAGAATGGTGCTGAGGCTGTTTATTATACAAGGTGGTGCAAAAGTCATTTTGTATTTCAAATTTGGTTGCTCCCAGTTTTTATCCTTTTGCTTATGTAAACAACCCCCTAATAGGGATGTAAGCAAAGCAACACCAGTTATTGAGTGGTAAAGGGACACAAGTACAAGTACAAACACACACACACACACACACACACACACGATGGTGTGAAGGCACATGGCTCAGTGGTTAGAGTGTTGGGTTCACAATCATGAGGTAGTGAGTTCGATTTCCCAAACTGGGCTGTATGTTGTGTTTGCGAACAAGACACTCAGCTGTAAAAATGAGTTGTGATGTCACTGGTGCCAAGCTGTATTGGCTTTTGCCTTTCCCTTGGATAACATCTGTGGCATGGAAAAGAGAGGCTGGTATGCATGGGTGAATGCTGGCCTTCCATAAACAACATTGCCTGGCTTTGTGCCTCAGAGGGGAACTTTCTAGGTCAATCCCATGGTCATTCATGACTGAAGGGGGTCTTTACCCTTTTCTTTTTATACAATGGGTTTCTCACAGTTTCACTCTATCCAATTCACTCACAAGTATTGTTCAACCTGGGGCTGTAGTTGAAGACACTTGCACAAGGTGCCATGCAGTGGGACTGATCTAATTGTTTCTAATTATCGACACAAGGCCAACAATTTTGAAGCGAAAGGATTAGTCAATACCACTGACCCTAGTCATTGAGCAGTGCTTCATCCCTTCAGGGTCAATAAAATGAAGCACTGCTCAAGTGCTAGGGTTAGTAGTATTGACTAACCCCTTCACTTGAAAATTGCTGGCTGTCTGTCAGTAATTACAAACAATTATTATAATTAGATTAGCAGCAGTGTTTAAAAAATAGAGAGGCAAAACATCTGTCATGTTTACATGCAGGTTCATGCCTCATTGGCAGTCTTCGTCTTTTTCCATCCAAGGGTATGGTAAGAGTTTTGCTGTCCAAAACACATGGTTCTGGGTTCAGTACCACTGCAGGACCACTTAAGCAAAGTCTTCTACTACATCCATGGGCAACTAAGCTTTGTAATTGGAATTAGTTGACAGAAACTGAAAGAAGCCTATTGTGTGTGAGTGTGTGTATATATATATATATATATACATACATATATATATATATATATATATATTTTCATTGGACACTAAACTCTGCTTGCGAAGACCTGTTGAGGCAAGTGAAATCGAGTTCAAATTCGTTGACAGCACCACATGACTGGCATCCATGCTAGTGGAGCGCTAAGAGCACCATCCGAGTGTGATCGTTGCCATGGCCGCTGACTGGCCCCCGTGCCGGTGGCACATAAAAGGCACCATTTGAGCGTGATTGTTACCATCGTCACCTTACTGGCGCTTGTGCCTGTGGTACTTGAAAACAGCATTCGAGCAAGGATGTTGCCAGTGCCGCTAGACTGGCTCCTGTGCAGGTGACACATAAAAACACCATCTGAGTGTGACCGTTGCCAGTACCGCCTGACTGGCCCTCATGCCAGTGGCACGTAAAGGCACCCACTACACTCTTGAAGTGGTTGGTGTAGAAACTCTGCCAGATCAGATTGGAGCCTGGTGCAGCTATCTGGCTCACCAGTCCCCAGTCAAACCGTCCAACCCATACCAGCATGGAAAGCGGACATTAAACGATGATGAAGATGATGAGGATGATGATTCAAGTGAGTGGACAAACAAAAAATTAGTAGTACACAATACATGGGGTAGAAGTTATTTATATATGTATATTCTTTTCTGTTTTTAATTATATAAATTCTTCTTTTGAAACAGAAGCTTTTTTCTAACAAAGATACAAAGCTCCATCGTTGGAATTTAGAATCTCATTTTAAATCTCAGAAAAGTCTTGTGTGTGTGTGTGTGTGTGTGTGTGTGTGTGTGTGTCTGTGTCTGTGTCTGTGTGTGCGTGTCTGTGTCTGTCATGTAAGTGAATGTGTTTGTTTGTGTTTCCTTGTCTCGATATCTTGTAATAGTTGTAAATTATTGTAACTGTCATGTAAGCATTGTTGTTCATTTCTAATATTCTATGAAAACATGTCTGGGCATGGAGAAACACTACTTTATTTAGAAACAGTTGAGGGGTTAGCATCAGGAAGGTCATCTGGTTGCAGAACCATCTGCCACGATAAACTTTATCCGACCCATGCAAGCATAGAAAAGGGGACATTAAAACGATGATGAGGAGGAGGAGGAGGATGCTGATGACGATGATAATGATGCTGATGATGATAATCACTAACATTGATGATGACAATGACAATCATGGTGACATTGATGATGGTGATGATGATGATGGTGTTGGTAGTGGTGATGGTGATGGTGATGATGGTGATGATGGTGATGATGATGATGATGATTGTTAGATGCAATTTATGAAAGATAATAATTCACCATATTATCATGTTGCTGTAATATATTTTAGGAAAATGCCAAATGTTTAAATTGTAACAGACTAAATCTCTTTGCTGAATGTCTACTGGTGACAAGACGGTTTGCTTCCAAAATCCAAGAAATGGAAATGTTAACAGCTGGAAAATATTGATAAAGTATGATGATGATAATAATTAATTAAAACTCATTAAGAAAAATAGAGTAAAATAGGAAAGGACTAAATGACCAGAGCAGATGGAAGAATTTTTAAAATGTTTATGAAATAGTGCTAAGAATCTGTATGCCATCTGCCGAGCTCATTTTGGTGAGACAAGAAATGATAAGAAATTTATTTACTTTTACTGCAGGAAGTGTATGTACAGAGTTGGCATGATATCAGGAAACAAACGAAAAAACAAAAAATAACCCCCCCCCCCCCCCCCCCGCCACCGAAATCTTTAAATGATGTGCAAATAATATTCTTTAATATTCTGTAGGAAACTTTGTAGGCTTCTGCTAACTGAAAGATTGAAGGTCATACTAGATGAAGGAGATAATGCAAGAGGCATGGGAGAAATGGGAAGAATCACAATAGAATCAATTTCTATAGGTATATTGCCTGATAAGAATCACCGTTTAACTATCTGAGCTCTGTGATGTCAATGTTATCAGCACTTTGGAGGCGGTGATTGCTTTTGAAAAGTGCTGCATTGTTTGCGGGCATCATCACCCAAAAACAAAAATTTTAAATGCAGGAAATCCTTTTACACCACCACCACTGCCACCATCACCACCACCACCACAATCACCACAACTGCCACAACCCTTCCAACCCCCCACCATCACCACCACTGCAACCACGACCACCATCGTTATCATCATCATCATTGTCATTCCCACCAGTACCACCATCACCACCACCAGTACCACTACTAACAATACCCCCACCACCACCACCACTACTACCACCAATGCCATCACCTCCACCACCACCATCATCATCATCATTGTTGTTGTTATCATTGTTATTACCACCACTACCACCAGCACCAATACCACCACCACCACCACCACAACCACCATCATTTTCAGGTCCACCTTTTTCATGTTGACTTGGGTTGGATAACAGTTGTTTAAGTACTATTAATATTTTACACTTGGCTTCTCTCCCTGACACCAAACCTTGTTTTGAATTAAGGTTTGGCATTCTCTTCCATGATTTCAACTTAATATTTAAGCTAAATTGCAATCTGCACAGGGCTTGACTGCAGCCAGCCATAATGTCTCTTCAAAAATATGAGGGATAAAGAAAGGAAAAGTTAATACCACAATAGAAGATTAACTTGTCTTTCTCACATCATTATTTTCTTTGGTTTACTTTTCACATGAAGCTTTTTAAAAGATTTTTTAAGGTCTTTCTTTTACTGTCAGTGATTTGAGTACAAAGCAGAAGAACATGACAACCCTTTATTTGGGGTCAATTCACAAACATACTTGATGGTATTGATTGTTCAAGCGTGGCTGTGTGGTAAGAAGCTTGCTTTCCAGCCACATGGTTCTGAGTTCAGTCCCATTGTGTGACACCTTGGGCAAGTGTCTTCTACTATAGCCTCGGGCTGACCAAAGCCTTGTGAGTGGATTTCGTAGACAGAAACTGAAAGAAGCCTGTCGTATATATATATATATATATATATATATATATATATATATATATATATATATATAAATAATAACAATAAATGGAGCAAAACGCATATAAATAAAAGTTCCTTTAATTCCTACATATGTTTCAAAATATATGTGTACTCTACTCCAAAGAAGTAAGAGCTGCTGGAATTCCACATATATTCATCGTCAGAGAACCAACATATAGAAGCAAGACAAATGTGAAATCATTTTGCATTTGTCTTGCTTCTATATGTTGGTTCACTGACGATGAATATATGTGGAATTCCAGTAGCTCTTACTTCTTTGGAGTAGAGTACACATATATTTTGAAACATATGTAGGAATTACAGGAACTTTTATTTATATGCGTTTTGCTCCATTTATTGTTATTATTCATATCTACTCAAAATGCATCACTTTAACTTGGTATCTATACCTATAAAACGGGTGTGATATCCTGGTTTTTTGTGTAATTTTTGCTACTCATGGTAACTATTAACATATTTACATTGTCAAGGTTTTTTTAAACTGAGATAATATTGATATATTCATAAACTAATATATATATATATGTATGTATGTATGTATGTATGTGTCTGTGTTTGTCCCCCCACAATCGCATGACAACCGATGTTGATGTGTTTATGTACCCGTAACTTAGCAGTTTGGCAAAAGACACTGATAGTAAGTACTAGGCTTGCAAAGAATAATTCCTGGGGTCGATTTGTTTCACTAAAGGTGGTGCTTCAGTATGGCCGCAGTCAAAATGACTGAAACAAATAAAAGAATAAAAGAATAAAAATTCTATTGATCTCATTTGCCAAACTACTAAATTACAGAGATGTAAACAAACCAGCACTGGTTGTCAAGCAATGGTTGTAGGACAAACACATACACACACACACACATGATGGGCTTCTACAGCAAATTCACTCACAAGATATTGGTCTGCCCAGGGCTATAGTAGAAGACACTTGCTCAAGATGCCACATGGGGAACTGAACCCAAAATCATGTGGTTGCAAAGTGAGTTTCTTAACCACATAGCCATGACTGTGCCTATATCAGAAGTCTATAACAAAGAGCAAAATGAAAGCAGGGAACAATAAACCAAAAGAATATACAAAGCTGAAAGTTTCTGGAAAATCAAGAAAAATCAACAGAATCATTTTGTATCTCAGTTGCTCCCCCACTCTCTCTCTGTCTCTGTCTCTCTCTCTCTCTCTCTCTCCTCCCTCTCTCTCTCCCTCTCTCTCCTTCTCTCTCCTCCCTCTATCTCTCTCTCCCTCCCCCTTTCCCTCTCTTCCCCCTCTCTCTCCATCTCCCTTTCCCTCTCCACTTTCCTCTCTCCTCTCCCTCTCCTCCCATTCTCTTTTCGCCTCTATCCCCCCTCTCCTCACTCTCCCTCTCATACCCTCTCCTGATCTCTTTTCGCCTCTATCCCCCCTCTCCTCACTCTCCCTCTCATACCCTCTCCTGATCTCTTTTCCCCCTCTCCTCCCCTCTCCCAATCATCCCCTCTCCCAATCATCCCCTCTCCCAATCATCCCCTCTCCCAATCATCCCCTCTCCCAATCATCCCCTCTCCCAATCATCCCCTCTCCCAATCATCCCCTCTTCCAATCATCCCCTCTTCCAATCTCCCTGCCTCCCAATCTCCCCCTCTCCCGATCTCCCCCTCTCCTGATCTCCCCCTCTCCTCCCCTCTTCCCTTCTCTCCCTCCCTCTCCTCTCTTTCTCTCAGGCTGGGTCTGTTCTTTGACATGCAGAACCCCAGGCAGCACATTTGCTTACAACTCAAATATAATACTTGCAGTTCAAGTTTTATACTTGCAGCTCAAATATTAGACTTGCAGATCCAGTATTTGATTTGCAGCTCAAGTATTATACTTGTTGTTCCATTATTATGGCCGCAGCTCAAATATAATGCATGCAGCTTAAACACACCAAGTTTCCAACTGCCAAATTCACTCAAGGCTTTGATCGACCTAGGGCTATAATAGAAAACACTTGCCCAAGGTTCCATGCAGTAGGGAAGCAAGCTTCCAAACTACACAGCCATAAATGTGCTCATCATAAATGTTAGACTCATTGGTATTTTATCCACACTTAGCTTAAAATACATAACCATGTATGTCATCCAAAAAAGGGACAGGTATTGTATACATATTTATGTTTTTGTTGTGTCAACGCCCCCAGGCGAAGAAGTAGGATCTCCCAAGACATTTAAATAGAGGTAGTCTGGCCATGGTAGGAGTGTTGAGTAGCAGTCGAGTAGCAGTTGTGTAGCGGTTGAGTAGAGTTCATCCGAAGGTGCTAGATAGCAGTAGCTTAAGACATAACAGTTTTATCTTTTATTGTCTACTTCTTTCAGTTATAGAACTGTGGCCATGCTGGAGCAACACTTTTAAAGGTAGTCAAACGAATCAACCCCAGTACTTTTTAAAGTGTGGTGCCTTTTCTCTTAGTCTCTTTTGTTGTACTGCTTAGCTACAGGAATGTACAAAAACTCTCGCTGGTTCTCAAGCAGTGGGATTGTAAGCATAAACATGAACACACACATATACATACATATATGTACATAACAGGCTTCTGTACTGTTTCCATCGACCAAATTTAATTCACAAAGCATTGGTCAGCCTAGAGCTTTAACCCTTTAGTGTTCGCACTATTCTGCCAAAATTAATGCTTTTTTTATCCACATTGTTTTGAATTAATCATGCATTATCTTGTAGCTATGAGATCTTGATGAGGTTGCTGTTAATTTCTAAAACAATATTGTAGGGTTGGTGTGAGAGACCAGATCTGGCCATTTTGAACATAAAACAGGCAGAATACTTTTGGCCGGATATGGCCGGTTTAAATGCTAAAGGGTTAATAGGAGACATTTACCCAAAGTGTTGTGCAGTGGGACTGATGAACCTAAAACCATGTGGTTGCAAAGTGAGCTTTTTAACCACACAACTATACATGTAAATATGTGTGTGTCACACAAATCTAGAGTAATCCTAAAAAAGAAAACACTTTAAAGATGGTGCACCAGCAGAACAGCAATCAATGAGGGCTAAAACAAGCTAAAGAAATAATCTTATGTTGATATGTGTTAGTTGCTGTTTTAAAAGATTTCCTGCAATGCTTTTATGAAAATTCAAGATATTTTAAAAGTTATGTACTAAAAATCTCTTACATTATCTTTTTTTTTTTTTTTTTTTGCTGGATTTATATTGATAGGAGGCTTATGTTATTTTTGGAAGGTCCAAACATGTTTAAAAATGCATTTGGAAGGAAAATGGGAGAGTGTGTATATGTGAAAGAGAGGATAAAAGTGTAGAGAGATTATAGTTTGTGGCGTGTTTGCACGGAAAGCAGAATTTGTCTTGTTAGACATAAAGTCGAAGGAAATTAAGAGGATTAGTTGATAGTGACAAGATTATTGTCGCCATTCTAAGTTGTATCTATTCTTATATAGGGTGTCCATAAAGTTACTATACAGTTATTTGTAATAAAGAAATATCATGGTTAGACTAAAATGATTTTCAGAAAATATATGTATTACATCAGAAAATATTGTAAGAATCTAGGCAATCAATTTCATTTACTACAGTTATGATTAAATCTTCAAATTGTAAGTCATTAGCTTCAATGCATTCATGACATGAAAGCACATTGTGATAAACTTTGGTGCACAAGCCTGGATCAAGGTTAGCAAATGCATCAATAATGAACTGCTGAAGATCTTCAATACTTCTCGGCTTCCTCTGACTTACAAACTTGGCTTCTTTGACTTACAAACTGTTTGCAAAATTGAGACCTAAGATCAGGATCATCCTCCAGAAGTCTGTGAATTAGGCACAGAATATAAGGTTTCATATTGAGTTTTGTAAGTATTTTCTGTAGTGATGTTCATTTGGTACTAATTTCTGAACTACCACAGCGAATTGGTTTCTTTGGGTTTCTTACATATGCCCCAGCAACTGTATCATAGAGTTGTTTTCAACCAAACTGTATAGCAACTTTATGGACACCATGTATATATGAATCAGTTCTGTTTGATTATATAGTCACATGACACACTTCTAGCTCAAGTGTTGAACTTGTGGATCAAGTATTATATTTGGCAGGCCAAGTAGTGAACTTGTGAGGCAAGTGTTTGAAATTCTGGATCAAGTATTAGGCTTCTGAACCAAATATTGGATTTGCAGATCAAGTTCTGAATTTATAGATCAGGAAATTATCTTGTCGATCATGTATTATATTTGCAACTCAAGTTATACCTGTAGCTCAAGTATTATGGTTTCAATACAAGTATTATTTTCATAGTTCAAGCATCACACTTTCAGCTCAAGTTTTATACTTGCAACAGAAATATTATACTTAAAGATCAAATATGTTTTTTCAAGCTCAAATATTGTACTTGAAACTCAAGTGCCACACTTGCAGCTCAAATATAATACTTGAAGTTAACATTCTATTCTTGCAACACAAGTCATACTTGAAACTCAAATACTTGTAGCTCAACTATAATAAATTTTCAGCTCAAGTTTTATACTTTCTGCTCAAATATAATATTGTACTTGAAGCTTAAATATTATACTTCCAGATCAAGTACTGGACTTGTAGCTCAAGTATTATAATTGCTGCTCCAGTATTATACATACATACAGTAGCAGCAGCAGTAGCAGTAGTAGTAGTATGAGGGAATGAGCTGTAAAAGTGCATTACTGCAACCACCATTTATTAGTGATTCCTTACCCCTGTCAGATGACACACTTGCACCACTCAGGCAACAACCCTCTGACCCATGTGTCTGGATAGTCGTTACTGGCTATGGTTACATGAGATCAGAGTGTAAATCCTACCTCAACTTCTTTTAGACACCTTTTACAACTTGGGTCTATTCTTTGACACGCTGGTCCCATGCAGCACATATGCTTACAGCTCAAATATAATACTCGCAGCTCAAGTATTAGACTTCTATATACTTGCAGTGTAAGTATCATAGTTGAAACTCAAGTATTAGGCTTGCAGATCAAGTATTATACTTCCTGTTCCATTGTTATGGTTGAAGCTCAAATATAGTACGAAGAGCTCAAGTGTTATGCTTGCAGCTCAATTATTATATTTGCAGTTCAAGTTTTACACTTGCATTATCAATATTTTATTTGAAACGCAAATATACTTGCAGCTCAAATGTTATACTTGCAATTCAAGTATTACACTTGTAGCTTAAATAAGTTACTTGAAGATCAAGTAGTTGACTTCCATCTCAAATATTAAAAATTTGCTATCACAAAATACACTTCAGCTTATCTCTCTGGAAACAACATAATGTTTTGCATAATATTGTAAGTCATGGACCACCAACAAAAGAAAACCTAGAACAATTTTATTGATTTGGAAAAAACTAAACATTAATGAATTTAATGAAAATTATATGAAAATTTTTGAGAAATCTTCATATTTGTGGCATAATCCAAAGTGAACTGTGATAATTTTTTTTCAATTAAACAACACAAAAATATTTGAATTGAGGAAAAGATAAGTGAAAGATTTAGTCAGTTTTTTTTTAATTCAGATTTTATAATGAACTAGACAGAGTTTTTTGTTGCACTAAATGTTGATAGATTTTTCTACTAATACTTGTTGTTTAAGGGCAAATTATGTTAAAATGTCAGTACTTACACACACACACACAGAGCTTATATGCATATATACATATTCATACCTACATATATATATATACACACACACACACACATATATATATATATATATATATATATATATATATATATATATATATACATGCATACATTTGCATACATGCATACATATACATACATACTTTCATACAGACAGATACTCTTACATGCATGCATGCATACATACATACATACATACATACATACATACACACACACATACACACATACATACATACATATATATATATATATGTATGTATTCCCTTATAGATTCTCTATTTTTGTTTTGCATCCATGATACTCCTAAATCCATTAAACTGACATTTCAAGACCTTCACCATCTTATTTTCAATTTAAACTGTTGTAGTGCTATAGAATTCTGCCCATTCTGAAGTAGATTGCCAAGGGTCTTGGGAATACTTTTACAATTGATAAAATCCACAATGCTGGATTGAAAATTATGCAATTAAAAACCCTGACAGAATTAATGGCATCATGATATATATATCTCTCTTTTACTCTTTTACTTGTTTCAGTCTTTTGACTGTGGCCATGCTGGAGCACCGCCTTTTAGTCGAGCAAATCGACCCCAGGACTTATTCTTTGGAAGCCTAGTACTTATTCTTTCGGTCTCTTTTGCCGAACTGCTAAGTTACAGGGACATAAACACACCAGCATCGGTTGTCAAGCGATGTTGGGGGGACAAACACAGACATACAAACACATACACACATACATATATATACATATATACGACAGGCTTCTTTCAGTTTCCGTCTACCAAATCCACTCACAAGGCATTGGTCGGCCCGAGGCTATAGTAGAAGACACTTGCCCAAGATGCCACGCAGTGGGACTGAACCCGGGACCATGTGGTCGGTAAGCAAGCTACTTACCACACAGCCACTCCTACGCCTATATATATAAATTTTATTTTTTATCTTTTATTTGTTTCAGTCATTAAACTGCGACCATGCTGGGGCATCTCTATGAAGAATTTTTAATAGAATGAATCAAGTACAGTGTTTAATTTTTTTAAAACCTGGTACTTATTCTATTGGTCTCTTTTTGCTGAATTGCTAAGTCTCAGGAGCATAAACATACCAACACTGGCTGTCGTGTAATGGTGGGGCACAAATATGGATACAAGGGAACACATACACACACACACACAGGGCATGACGAGCTTCTTTCAGTTTCCATCTACCAAATCCGTTCACAAGGCTTTGGTCACTCTGAGGCTATTGTAGAAGACACCTGCCCAAGCTTCTAATGGGACTGAAATGGGAACAATGTAATTGGAAACCAAAATTCTTACCACACGGCTACATCTGTACTTAAACACACACACACACACATGTATATATATATATATATATATATATATACAGGGTACGGTGAATAAACTGTCATCTAAATTACTCAAAACTGAAAATAACACTGACATCTCATTTTAACAAATATACTTACCAGAATTACATTAAAATATTGTGAAATACTAAAGAGTAAATTTATTTAATAAAATTGACATTGGCTTCAACCATGGCCTCCAAATGACTTGGGAATCTCCTGCAACTCTTCTGAACAGTTTCCTTGTTCAAGTTGGTGAATGCTGCCATAATCCTTGCCTTCAATTCATCTTTGGTGTTACAAGGAGTTTTGTTGGTCTCTTGCTCAACTGCACCCCACACATAATAATCAAGGGGGTTGCAGTCTGGGGTATTAAGTGGCCAGATGTTAGGGATGATGTGGTTGCAGAAATTGTCTGAGAGCCATGATTAAGTTCTCCTGCTTGTGTGGCATGCTGTAGAGTCCTGTTGCCAGACATAGGGTCTTCCAGCAACTACTCTCTTGACCCATGGCAGCAATACCTCCTCCAGGCATTTGATGTGGGCCTCTTTGTTGAATCTGAGTCTGTGTGTGAAAATTAATTGAGGAATAATGTTGCCATCACTAGTGATCATTCCAAACACTATGATGTTGACTGGATTTTTTTTTTATCACTCTTGGTGCATGTCCTCAAATTGCACTGTCCTCAGATTGACATCCAAACACTCTGAAATGTTCATATTGGAGATACCATCATGAGAGTCAAGCAGAACATCATGTTGTTTCCATATTTCTGGCAGAGTGATTTGCTTCATGGTGCTGTTTTTCTCACAGATGGTGCCCGACTGACCCTACTGTACTATGTAGCCAATAAAATCAAAAGCAAACAATGTGCGTGTGTGAAATTGAAAATATAAAATGGCAACAATTTACCTATCGCACCTTCTCTCTGTCTCTCTCTCTCTCTCTCTTGATATATATATATATATATATATATATGAGTAGAAATTAATATTATTAAATAATATCAATTTCAACCAGTGGTCAGCATACTTAAAAAAACGTCTGAGGACCGTGAATTCTATTTAAATATAAACAATGGGAGAGACCACTATGTGGATCCCTTGTATGCTAAAAATAGATAACAAACCGTCCTCATCACCTTCAAAGTTTTCTCCATTTAAAGCAATGCATCGGTCCAGACATGTTTTCTACTGTTGGAAGCAGTGCTGGAATGCTTGCTAAATGATGCCTTTTAATGCTTTCGTCATTTTTTCTTCACCTCCTCCATATCTACAAGTTCTGTAGCCCCAGCTTTTGCCACTGGTGCTGACCTTCGAAAAAAGATCTGGATCAACTTCCAGTTGTTCTTTCAGTTTATAACATGCATTCTATCATGACTGCTTTTGAGCTTCCATGAGCAAGTGAGGCACAAATTTTGCTGCAACTTTTTCCAAATTTCATTGGCAAGAGCTCCAGGATACTTCATTCATATCAACAAGTTTACCGATTGTTCAGTGATGGTCTTCCAAGATCAGTTCAATAATTTTCATAATGCATGATGTTTTTATTCATTCGGGAGGCCTATGGTCGCCCTGAACGAGGTTGATCCTCAAGTGACAAGTGACCATTCCTAAAGCATGAAAACCACTTGTAAGTTTGTGCTTTTACCTATGGCAGTGGCCTTGTATGCTGTTTGAAGCATGACAACTATTTCAGCTGCTGTTTCTCCCAGCAGTAAACAGAATTTTACGGAAGCATGCTGTTCCTTGTTTTAGCCATTGCAAAAATCAATGAACAGGGGAGAAACACTGCAAGATAAAGATGCTCCATGTGACAGTATGACTTCACTGGACAACGCTGGTCAGCAGACTGATGCCTGAAGGTTGCATCAAGTGGCTTCTAGCAATGGAAGCCAGAACTACGAGCTTGTCCCACAGAGAACATTTCCAGTTACTTTTGGGTACGACCTTGTACATACTGAAGTACATATACTCAGACATAAAGTACATACAAAGAAACATATATAAAGATTTGATTCATTAGAACAAGGGTTCTCAACTCTTAATCATTTATGGACTCCCTAGGCATTTTGATGTTTAAAAACTAGTTTTATAAAAACTTATTTCAGAATTCCTATTTTGTTTCTCACACATTAGCTTGTTTAGGTTGATCTATGTAAAATGGTAGAGAAAGAAACCTAGCTGTTTCCTGCAGTAGATACCAATACATACATCGAAAGCAAAATCTTTTCAGGGGCCCTTAAAATACTATTGTGAATCTCCAGTTTACAATTTTGCTGCAAAAATCTTCTATGGACCCTTAGCGGCCATATGGACCCCGGTTGAGAACCACTGCAATAGAATTTCACATAAACACACACATAGATACAGATGCATATATATACTCAAAAGAATGCTTACAACTGTATATATATGCACATAATGACCAGGTATTACATACAATTGCACATATGCACAAATTCATGCATATACACAAGTTACAATACAAATACAAACACTTTACACACACACACACACACACACACACACACACAACCATATACAAACGTACACACACACACACACACACACACACACACACACACACACACACAAACACTCACAAACACACAACTACACCTTAAAAAAAATTCTCATCACGTAACTTCACCATTGCTATGTTTGAACAAGTCACTGAGTTCAAAATCAAATATATGTTGTCCCCAAGAATCTGCTTTTTTTCTTTCAGCTTATTTATTGGTGACAGAATAATAATAAAATTCAAAGTGTTACAATTGTAGTACCTGATCTCCTCTAATCCAGTGTGATCCAATCTGGTTTAGTTCCATTCAGTTTGATTTAATCCCACCCAATCTTATTTAATCCTGCCCAGGCTGATTCAGTCAACATTAACCAAATGATAGTTGCACCACTCATTCAAAAGATATTTAAACCTTTAGCATTCAAATATTTCTGTCAAAAGTAATGCTTATTTATTCACATAGTTTTGATTTAATAATGCATTATCTTGTAGCTATGAGATTTTGATTACGTAACTGTTCATTTTAAGAATGATGTTGTAGGGTTGATGTGAGAGGCCAGATCTGGTTAGCTTTGAACATAAAACAGGTGGAATATTTTGGATGGATATGGCCAGATTAAGTGCTAAAAGGTTAAGTAAAGTCACTGAGTAGGGTAACATATGAGGTGGGATACAGAGGCAGGGCTTAAAAAGAGGAATCCAACTGGAGAGAAGCAGAAAAGAGTGAAAATCATTGGAGAAAACTCTTTGATGCTTTATGCTTCTTTAGATGTGAAGGGCTTAAGTAAGTAAGATATAAGCAGACAGGCATTTTGTTTGTTGCATGGTGACAAGCATCCCTGGATGCATACACATGCGTGAATGCAAATAAGCCAAATGTTTGTGTGCTAATCAGAATCTGTATATATGTTTGTTAAAAGCAGATAGGAAATAAAAGTAAAGTTGATATAATGAAGCAAGGCTGCAAGGTGGTAGAGCGATTAGCATGCTGGGCCAAATGTTTAGCAGTATTTTGTCTGTCTTAATTTTCTGAGTTCAAATTCCACGAAGGTAGACTTTGCATTTCATCCTTTTGGGGCTGATAAAATAAGTACCAGTTGAGCACTGGGGTTGATGTAATCAACTTAACCCCTTTCCAAAATTGCTGGCCTTGTGTCAAAATTTGAAACCAATATAGTGAAGAAACAGTATCTGTTATTTTATGTCTGTATGTGTGCTACCATAACTTTAAATGCTTATGCGTTTATCTTTCAGCTATGGAGATTTCCAGGCTTTTGTACGTCAAAAGAAGAACAAAACTTACATACTCAAGCCTGAATCTGGTTGCCAGGGCAAAGGTATATGGGTGACCAAAAGCATCAAAGACATTAAAGCCAATGAACACATGATATGTCAGCTGTATATATCAAAGGTAAGCTACTATTGAGATAACCAAATAGTTAAATACTAAAAGATATGCATTACAGTAATGTATAAGGAGTCTACCCCTAAAAAGACTAAACTTTTAAACCAGTGTATGCCAAACAGTAGCATACTTATGACTTGAATGATATGTATGGAAGACCTTGACCTTGAGTTTAGTTTAGCCATATCATGTTACACCATTGCAAGAGGGAACTTACATTTAGTGCTCCTGGCAATTTGTTTGCTGGTTGAATAATGGATAAAGAAGGGCAATGAGTCACTGTGAAATTTTGTTTCATATTAGGGAAAACTTTTACAGAAACTTTTCTAATGTTGCAAGAAACCTATAAAGAGTATTGTGTGAACCATTGACATGTATCATGAATGGCACCATTATTTTAAATTGGAAGAGAAGAACATCCATTGAACATGATCCTAAGATTGCATGACCGTCTGTGACCAACAGACAGTAATTACATTCTGAAATTGCATGTTACTGTGTTGCATGAAAATTGTTGGTTAATTGTTTGTAAAGTTTCTAAACAAATAGACATCCATAAAATTTCGTTTTTGAGTTTTGTCTCATTAACAGTTACTTTTATTTTGGCAGTAAAAAATATATAACATGTAAAAAGAGTGGACTAGCAGGAAAATGCAGGTGTAGGAGTGATAATACACTTATTCAACTGAACCTGGAAAAGCACAGAACAAGAAGTAGAAGCTTAAAATCTTGCAGCTAAAGTTAGAATTGAAATAAAAAAAAATGTTTTTTTGTTTCTTTCAAATTATCATCATCATCATCATCATCATCATCAATTAATGTTTGTTTAAATGATGACGATGATGATGATAATTAGAAAGAAACAAAAAAACAACAAATGTAAAAGTATACCCTCTTTAGTTTTTGATTCCTCCATGAGGGAAATTCTCCTTGGAACTTCCTATATTTACACTCTATGAAATATTATAAAACATGGAGGATGATGGCAGGAGTGTTGAAGCACTCATATATAATGGAATTGTTGCCTGTCCTTCAAAATTAAAAAATTTTTAGTTAGTTACCATACTCTCATGTTTTTTTTTTTTCAACCTCTGGCTGAGCTGACATTTGGGCATATAGGAATTTGATCTCATTTAGTTGGGTAGAGTGATTTGGATGTACTTTAACTTGCCTAGTAAAAATCATGTTGGCAATAATATCCTGCCAGTTATGAAATAATGAGATTTAAATGACGAAGTGGTTTTAATGAGGTCTATGTTTCTACACTGAAAAATGAAAAAAAAAAAAAAAATTATCCTGCCACAAAAGACAAAGGATTCAGACTCTGTGCTCATGAAGCTCTGGATATCTAATATTCTTGGCCTCTTGGTACCCAGAAACTTGCACCCTCAACAATCATGTTTTCTGTAAGACTTGACTAATAGATTTTCCCCAAAAAGTGTATATCATTTAATTTATCTTCCTCAGGTTCAGCATAAACTATTGGATATGTTCGCAGTTAGACATGCATGTTAATGAGGGAAGCAAAATAGTCCTTCAAATTTAAATTTAACCACATTAACATTACCAACATGCTGCTTAAGTTCATACTAGATTCCTCTTTAATGTTTTCCCCATTTTATTTTTATTGAAAGCCAGCCCAAAAGGCATATTATTTAGATTTAAATTACAATTTCAGCCATGATATTTTTAAGCTTCAATTTTTCTTGTCCTATACTTTTCCAGGCAATATCAACTGAAACAAAGGGAGGTGTGTGTGTGTGTGTGTGTGCATGTGTATGTGTGTGTCTGTCTATCTATCTGGCTGTGTCTGTGTTTGTGTGTCTTCTCATTAAAAAAAAATAAGCCCCATTTGCATGAATATACCATAATACCCATCCATAATTAAAACACTGTATAATATGAATAACAATCAAATGAATATTCAATACATGAAGTATACTGTATATAGTAAGAAAAATTCCTCTCAGTACCTGAATCATTAAACATAATCTGAATTTTCACTGAATAAATAAATTAACAGGAGAGGGTATATGAATTAATGACCTTTATGTTTGTGGGCGTCAGGTGGTTTCAGTATCTTATTAGATTTATATTTGCATTAAACTGTAGCCGAGTTGTAGCTGATTTTAAGTTAAAATTCTTCTGGTAGTCAATTTGACATCAGACTCAACTCCAGATGAGATCTGCTCCAAGATAAATTCTGTTCCTAGATTAACTTTCTTTGTGATCTTAATTTGTTTATTTATTTAACTGATAATAGCTCTTTGAATAATCATTAAACAACTTGAACAAAATATGTTTATATCTGAAAAGTTTATGTTCTGCTTTTAATGAATTTGAAAATAAACAAATAAACAGTAGCAACACCAAATTCTCTTCTAAAAAGACTAAAGTCTTTTGGCATTATTTACTAGATTATTGTTGCTCCAGCCAAGAAGAATTCTGCTCAAAGATATTTCTACCAAACCAAAATCGTAGCTGTGGCTAGTTCCTCCCTAATTGACTCCAATGCCGGTGGCACATAAAATACACCATCCGAACATGGTCAATGCCAGGTCCGCCTGATTGGCTTCTGTGCCAGTAGCATGTAACAAGCACCATCCAAATGTGGCCGATGCCAGGGCTGCCTCACTGGCTCCTGTGCTGGTGGTACATAAAACACACCCACTACACTCTTGGAGTGGTTGGCAATTAGGAAGGGCATCGAGCTGTAGAAACATTGCCAGATCAAATTGGAGCCTGGTGCAGCCACTGGCTTTCCAGACCTCAGTCAAACCATCCAACCCATGGAAAACAGATGTTAAACGATGATGATGATGATGGTAAACCATCAGGTTATTTTTTTTGCCATTTTTTTTGAAATCTGAGACTACATTATTCAAAAGTGTCCTTCTCTTTTTTGAAGGTTGTAATGTGTGATATGAAGTTTATTTGGTTGCTATTTCCTACCAATTGAGCAATCATTTAGAGTTTTCTTAATTGGTTTGTTAACTATTGTATTGTTATTTCTTAACATCAAGTCAGACTTCATGAAGCAGATTCATGATTAAAGGTATTCTAGCTAGTAACATCCTCCTACCTTATTTTTCTTTCCTTTCGGGCCTACAGGCCTATATTATCCAAGTGGTATTCTTTCTTTTTGAAGATGATAGGGTGTGATAATCGAAGAGATTTAGCAGCTACTAGATAAAAGGGATCTTTTTGGTTGCAATCATAGATTTGAGAATTTTAAAATTAAGAGAAAATTTTAAAATTTGGTGTACTGATGTAATTTTTCACACTGAATTTGAGATTCCTATATTCCAGAAAAAAAAAATTAGCAAAATGCTACAGAGATTCAAAGCTGAATAATTTTTAGCCAATCAGAAAACAGGGATCAGGAACGGGCATTTTCTCTGTGATAACTTCTGTCACAAAATGATTTCCATCAAAATTTGTGGTGGTGGTGGTGGTGGTTGTGATGGCAAAAATGTCATAGTCATGCATTTACTGCATCCTTGTTACAATGCAAGCAGGGCAGACTACATCTTTGCTTGTTACTATAGAAACATACACTAATGTGAGATTTACAGCCATGTGTGTAATGGTGGCTATCCATTGGCTAATTTTTTTTTATTATATTATGCGCTCTTTTAAAGCCTAGCCAGGCTCATGGGCCCGGTTTCCCGATTTCTATGGTGTATGTGTTCCCCCCAGCTGGACGGGATGCCAGTCCATTGCAGTGTTACTCAAGAAACAGGAAGACAGAGTGAGAGAAAGCTGGGGTGAAAGAGTATAACAGGGGTCGCCACCACCCCCTGCCGGAGCCTCATGGAGCTTTAGGTGTTTTCATTCAATAAACACATACAACGCCCAGTCTGGGAATTGAAACCACAATCCTCTGACCGTGAGTCCACTGCCCTAACCACTGGGCCATTGCGCCTCCAACCCTTGGCGAAAATTACCCAAAATTTGCAAGCTTTAAAAGCTATTAGTATTATTATTTATTAATTAATGTCAAAAGTGAATTTCATTTTCATAATTAGCATACAAAGCTAAATTGGTATACCAAATTTGAAAACAGAACAAAAAGTGAAAAAAAAAAATGAAATCTCTGATAGCAACCAAAAAGATCCAGTGGGAAACTAGATGCTAGGTTTTATAAGAATGTTTCTTACACATGTGTAATGCTAAAAAAAAAAAATCTTGTAGCAATGTTTTTGATGTTGGCAATAACTATGCGAACACATAAATTATCTTGCTGTCATCATAGCTCAACAGCTCTCATAACCAATTTGGGTTTATCTTGCAACCAGGTAGTCAGAAGAGGAGATGGAGGAGAGAAAAGCCCCTAGTCATAACAGACTTTTCAAACTTGTAAGATAGATTTGGTTGATATTTATCCGGAGATTTACAGTTGTGGTGTTACTGATTTTTATTTTTAAAAGATATCTCTAGCCTTTAAGGAAATCTATTTAGAATTTCACCCTATTTTTCTCTATATAACCTAGTAAAGATTGGTTTCAAATATTAGCACAAGGCCAGCAATTTCGGATGAGGGGGAATATTGATTATAATGACTCTAGTATTCAACTGGTACTTATGGATGAAATGTCATTAAGCATTTTGCCTGGCATGGTAACACTTCTGCCAGCTCACCGCCTTCAACTTAGTTAATATTGTCAAGATATCCTGTCTATTCTCTAACATCTTCTTGTCATCCCTTGTATACTTTTTACCTTAATCCTTTAGCATTTGAACTGGTTACATCAGGTCTAACTATCCTACCTGTTTTATGTTCAAACAGGTCAGATCTGTCCTTTCATACTTATCCTACAATGTCATTCTAAAATAAACAGTCACATCATCAAAATCTCAGAGTTATGAGATAATGCAGGATTAATGTAAAACAACAGGAATAAACAAACATTACATTCAACAGAGTAATCCGAATGCTAAAGTACTAGATATAAAATAGTTAGCTTCAGTCAGTTCTCATATCTTACAAGCCTTTATATATTTCATCATCACTAAATTAATACTAAGGGAGTTAATTAGCAAGACCATTAGAGTGTTTGATACGGTGACTTACATTATTCATTCCAAGTCCCCGTGTTCTGACTTCAAATCTCATGATGGTCAACTTGGCCTTTTATCATTGCAGGAGGTCGATAAATAAAATATCATTCCAAGTTGATGGATTTTGTAGAATTTATAGAGTGTTGGACAAAATTCCTTGCAATTTCTGTTTTGGCTTTTCTCATTCTGTGTTCAGACTCTACCAAGGTACCACAATTATCAGTAATTGATAATTATCGCTGACTACAGGAGCACCCTAACTAACCTGCAGTCGGTCAGTTTGAACACCTAGATTACAATAGTTGTAGATCAAAAATACATAAATGGAATGGAAAATCATCTCTTAGATCAGGAGTTCTCAACCATTTTTCATATATAGACCCCCTTTGATTACTATCTTATTCTGGTGGACCCCCGTAGCTATTTGATAATTGAAAACTAGATTTATAGGAACTTCTTTCAAAATTCCCATTTTGCTTTTCACTTATCTTGTGTAGGTTGAAATATGTAAAACGTCAGAGACAGAAACCTATCTGTTTCTTGGAATATATACCAATACATACATCTAAAGCAAAATTTTTTCAAGGGCCCTTAAAATATTATTGTGGATCCCCAATTTACTATTTTGCTGCATTGACCCCAAAAAATTTTATTATGAACTTTCAGTGGCCATATGTAAAATGTTAGAGAAAGAAACCTAGCTGTTTCTTGCAGTACATACATCTGAAGCAAAATTATTTCAGGGGCTCTTAAAATACTATTGTGGATCCCCAGTTTACTATTTTGTTGCGTTGATCCCCAAAAATTTTATATGAACCCTCAGGGGCCATATGTAAAATGTTAGAATAAGAAACCTAGCTGTTTCTTGCAATATGTACCGATACATACATCTAAAGCAAAATCTTTTCAGGGGCCCTTAAACTACTATTGTGGATCCTCAATTTACTATTTTGTTATTTGAACCCCCAAACATCTTATATGGACCCTCAAGGGGCCATATGTAAAATATTAGAGTAAATATTAAAGTAAGAAACCCGTCAATATACACTAATACATACATCTAAAGCAAAATTTTCCCAAGAGCCCTTAGAATACTATTGATGATCCCCAATTCACTATTTTGTTGTGTGGGCCCTAAAAATTCTTATATCGATCCTCAGGAGCCATATGGACCCTGGTTGAGAACCACTGTCTTAAACTATTAACTATATCATGTTGTTTGCTGGACCATTTCCTTACTTTGACACAGTTGTTAGAATGCTGAAGTTGAGGTTTATTATTATTGTATGTGTAGGGATGGGTGTGTCATTAAAAAGCTTGCTTTGCAGACATGTGATTTTAGATTCAGTCCCACTGGGTGGTACCTTGGCCAAGTGTCATCATCTACAGCCCAAAGTTGACCAATGTCTTGTGAAGAGTTTTGCATGATGGAAAGTGATTGGAAGCCTGTTGTATGTATACTTTTTACTTGTTTCAGCCACCTGACTGCGACCATGCTGGGGCACTACCTTGAAGGGATTTTAGTTGAACAAATTGACCCCAGGGATTATTTTTTATATAAATCTGGTACTTATTCTATTTTTTTATGCTGAAATGCTAAGTTATGGGGATGTAAACACACCAACACCACTTGCCAAGCAGTAGTGGGGAACAAACACAAACACAAAGACACACACACACACATAGCTATATACATATATACATATATACATATATACATATACAACAGACTTCTTTCAGTTTCTGCCTACCAAATACGCTTTAGTTGGCCTGAGGCTTTAGTAGAAAACAGGTGTCACACAGTGAGACTGAACCTGGAAGTATGTCATTGGGAAGCAGACTTCTTACCACACAGCCATGTATGTGTGTGTGTGTAATTATGTATGTATCTGTATTTGTTCCCCTACACACATCATTTGTTTGCATCCCCATAACTTAGTGGTTCAGCTTAAAAAAAAAAAGACAGATAAGTACCACTCTTAGAAAATGAATAAGTACTTAGGGTTCAGATGTGGCTGTGGTAAGAAGCTTATTTCTTAACCACATGATTCTGGGTTCAGTTCCACTGTGTGGCACCTTGGCAAGTGTCTTCTCTTATACTCTTTTGCCAGTCAAAGCCTTGGATTTGGTAGACAGAAACTGAAAGAAATCTGTCTTGCTCAAGGACACAACATGTCAGTGGGAATTGAACTCATGACTTTATGGTCATGAGATGAATGCCCTAACTACTAAGCCACATGCCTTCACACATGCACAGGCAAAAGCATACATACATACATGCATTCATACATACATACATACATACATACATACATATATATATATGGGAGAATATACAAAAAATAACAACAGACGAGGACAGGTGGTGTAAATAACAAAAGTATATATTAGTATGACGCTCGGGAATACGGAAAGTCTTTGACGTTTCGAGCTACGCTCTTCAACAGAAAGAATACGGAGACAAGGAGAAAAACACGGAGAAAAAAAATTGAATAGTGTTCAGTCAACGGTCAATCGCTCTTCAACAGAAAGAATACGGAGACAAGGAGAAAAACACGGAGAATGTATATATATATATATATATATATATATATATATATATATATATAAAATTTAAGGAATGGAGAAAACGCATGTTATAATTGCATACTTTATTCCTACATATGTTTCAAAGGATTACAACCTATGTGATCCATAGGGATCTGTGATATCAAAATTGTAACCTTCTCATCAGGGAAAGCATGGGAATCATCTTAAACGTAAGACATTATGACCGAGTATGAAAACAATAGATGGATAAGGTTATGACGTGATTCATTTGAAAAAAACCGTTAGAGAATTGGACGCTGCCGAATAGTAGGTTGGACAACACATACATATGAATGTGTGAAAACATACATGCATACATAAATACATATACACATATACACATACATACATACATATACACACATATAAACACATATGTATGTGTATATATATATATATATATATATATATATATATATATATATATATATATATATATATATATATATATATATATATATATATATATATATATAAATATACATATATACATATATATATATATACATACACATAAATATATATATATATATATATATATATATATACACACATACACAGACACACACATATATATACATATACATACATACATATACATACACATGTGGACAAACACACTCACATAGACTTGTATACACAATCATATACACACATGTATATTTACACACACATGTATATTTACACACACACATACATCTAAATATGGACATGTATTTTTATATATATAAAAAATACATCTACACAAATATGCTCCCATACTTATTCACAAGTACACTCATATATGAATATTTAAATAAACCTATGTGTAAATAAATACATCTCTACACGAAAATGTACATACATCCAAAAAATCATACGTAAATGCATATTGATATATTTTTTTAAAAATAATATTAATAAGAGTAAACATAAGGGTAAAAGTAAAAATAAAAATATAAATCATAATGCGTATATGTACACATAGAAGTCTATAGAAACACCTCTAGTTTATACAAAACCCTGAATATGTATACACAGACACACACATACACGTTTTCTCTCACAGATACACGTGTATATATAAAAAAAACCCATACCGGTATATTCAAACGTACATAAATTTTGTATGTTTTGGTTTTTACAAGAGTTTATCAATATTTAAAATATGCTCTAATTTAGGTTAATAAATTACGAAAGTTTAGATAAATAATTTGAATCGTAAATAATTTTAATCTTCTAACGTTTGAGGGAATAATAGTATGTTTTATTAGAACTATTTGAAGAAATTACTTATTACGGGTAAATATGATAGCGTTTAAAAAATTTTTTATTGTTATTTGAATGCAGAAAATGTATGTTTTTGCCAGTGTTTACATCTGTAAGAATGTTCTATGAAAGTATTTACCAGATTATTCTTTGAAAATAAAATGAAGAGGAGTTCTGTAACACAAATATTGCAGAATTTTCCACCCTTTTACATATGGCTTAGAAATAGAAAGAATAAGCCAGTCTAGTTTAAATTTAATGTTATTATCTTTAAGATCCCAAATTAGTTTGCTAAGGCTCGTGGAATTACGTTTGTTTCTATCTCTAAAGGATGAGAAATGGTTAGAAATTCTAGTGGATAATGGAGTAGGGGAAGAACCTACATAAAAGTGAGTATTTTTGGGAGTACTAACTTGGCATTGGTAGATAGTGTTTCTGAGTTTCGCATTTTCACTTAAAAAACTAATTCTTTTGCTATTGACTTCTGAAATAATGATTTTGTTGTTGTGACTATTACTATTATGTGTCGTGTTATTATTATTGTTCCCCATATTATTATTATTAGTGTTATTATTGTTATTTTGGTAAGGGTTAATAATGTTTGGTTCAATGTTATTACTGTTTGAACTCTCTAGTGGATGCAAAAGCCTCATATTGTGTGCAGATATTATCTGTGAGATGTTCTTCATGTTAAAGAAACTGAATCTAATCTTGTGTGTGTTTATGACTTGGGAGTAGTGAGAATGTTTAGGGAAGTTCTTATTTATAGCGTTTTGGAACTGGGATACCAAGTTTGATTTTACGCTTTTACTAAAAGGAAGAATTACCCAGACATATTTATTAAGTCCTGGTTTAGAATGTTTTCTGGTATTGTTTATAAATAGTCTTAGTTTATTATTATCGTTGAAACAAGGATTTATTTGACTGTTATTTCCCTTATTTCGTGGAAGAATGTTGAGCTTGTTTCTATCGTTAGGTAATTTATGATTGAGGTTATCTTCGTATTTATTGTTATTATTTAAATTAAAAACTGTATCATTATTACTATTGCTATTAAGAATATTATTATTATTACTACTCATATCGGTTTCATAATTAGAATCTATATAATTAACCTTTACTCTGTAACCGGCTTTTAATAAAGCTAAATTGTAAAATTCAACCTCCTTATTGAAGATGCATTCATTCGTAGAAAGATTGGATATTCTAAGTGAAATATTTTTGACCAAATTTCTCGTTACTGAATTTGGATGATTGCTGGATTTGCTGATATATTTTAGGTTAGTGGAGGGTTTGTGATATGGGAAGAATGTTTTAGTGTGTAGATCTAAAGTGACGTCCAAGAAGTTAGCTATACATGTTTCATCTTCAAATACTATACCAAAGCCCATTCTGCTAAAAAACCTAGCTAATTTATTTTTAATTTTTTGTATTTTTTGATTTGTATAATAGACAATCGTCTCTGTATAGACCACCCTTAACATTTGGGAATTGGTCTTCTAATTCGTATAGAATGTATGTGCATACTAAGTCTGCTATTTGAGCTGAATCGGAACTTCCCATAGGAATGTCAAATCCTTCTGGGGTGTCCTTACGTATCCATAGTTTTTTATTGAACTTAATTATAGAATTTCTAGCTGCTTTAATAACTTTAAATTCATCTCTAGGCATACCCGCCTTCTTGTGAGCAAACCAAAGTGCTTTGTTTAAAATAATGGAGTTAATTGAGGGATAAAAATTAGAAATGTCAAATTGGACAAATTTGGCATTGTTTTTGTTGTTAATATTGCGAAACCAGTCAACTACCTGCAAAGAATTAGACCATAAATTAAGTTTTAATTTGTTAACTAAAGTAGGAATGTATTTATCAAGTATATTTTTGCTACACACACACACACACACATATATATATGTATATATATTTACATTTGGCTTCTTTCAGCTTTTGTCTACTGAATCCACTCCAAATCTTTGGTCAGCCTATGATGCTGTGAGTTGGCACTCCGTCGCTTACGGCGTCGAGGGTTCCAGTTGATCCGATCAACGGAACAGCCTGCTCGTTAAATTAACGTGCAAGTGGCTGAGCATTCCACAGACACGCGTACCCTTAACGTAGTTCTTGGGGATATTCAGCGTGACACAGTGTGACAAGGCTGACCCCTTTGAATTACAGGCACAACAGAAACAGGAAGTAAGAGTGAGAGAAAGTTGTGGTGGAAGAGTACAGCAGGGTTCGCCACCATCCCCTGTCGGAGCCTCGTGGAGCTTTATGGCGCTTTCGCTCAATAAACACTCACAACGCCCAGTCTGGGAATCGAAACCGCGATCCTATGACCGCGAGTCCATTGCCCTAACCACTGGGCCATTGCACCTCCACCTATGGTGCTGTACACTGGCATGAAAGCCAACAACATATGACTGGGAAGCAAGCTTTTTAACAACACAGCTATGTCTGCACCTATGTTCTGGACAAATTCAACTGTTATTTCAAGAAGGTCAAACGACCACAAAGAAGCTTTCTTATTGGCTCATTAATTTTCCAGTGGAATGTTCTTTGGGGAGGTTTCAACTCAGAGAGAAAGTTTAAAAGGTTAAAAAAAGTCATTAAAAAAACAGCTAATTATTAACTTCAACGTCAAATTATTTTTAAAACTTCTCAGTTAGAACCATATTTAAAATAATATTAGTATTCTTTATTTATTTTAGTTATTTTTTATTTACCTCAAGCAGATTTTGCCATTATTTGCATCAAAAACTTTTACCTAAATAGATGGTTAGCAAATTTTGCTATATTTCCATCAGCTCATATTTTTCCCCCCCGCCACCAAACTTATTGTAATAGAAAGCAGCAAGTGTGTTAGTTATCTTTTTGCTTTCTATTATACAAGTCAGACCATTTGCAAATTACATGCATGACTGCTCAATCAAACAGGTGAAGGTTAACTAATTTCCACAGAAAGGCTCAAGGGATAAGTGGGAAAAAAAGTGCGCTGTAGCATGACATGGTGCAAGTTTCCTCTATTATCAAGTGATTTCATACATATATAGTGATTTATGTTGTTATACCGTTGTATTATATAACTTCTTAAATAATAGATGGGGAAAATGAAGAGCATTAGTACATATTTTTACCAAGAGTTGAAGCATTTAAGAGAATGGCTTGATGAAATACTTGATCATATAAGTTAATTGAGTCAGCAAACTATGTAATATCTATCTATCTGACTGTCTGTTATTCTTTTACTTTTTTACTTGTTTCAGTCATTTGACTGTGGCCATGCTGGAGTACCAGCTTATATACACACATACATAATACATACATACATACATACATATATATATATGTATATATATATATATATATATATATATATATATATATATATATATATATATATATATATCAAATAATAAGCAACACGGATTTCAAAAGTGATTGCAGTACGCACGTTTCATGCTACTTCAATTTATTTAAGTAATGTGAGCATTACCTTAAATGCAATATGAAGAGCAATCTTCAGCTGCACGAAAAAATGTAGAAAAAAAGACATATTACAAATGTGGCAACATATTAAAACCAAGTGGGAGAGAGCAGAGGAAGAATATATAAGTCCATCTTGACATAGCAGGGTCTTAGCCTGATAGACCCTGCTATGTCAAGATGGACTTATATATTCTTCCTCTGCTCTCTCCCACTTGGTTTTAATATGTTGCCACATTTGTAATATGTCTTTTTTTCTACATTTTTTCGTGCAGCTGAAGATTGCTCTTCATATTGCATTTAAGGTAATGCTCACATTACTTAAATAAATTGAAGTAGCATGAAACGTGCGTACTGCAATCACTTTTGAAATCCGTGTTGCTTATTATTTGATTTTAATCACCCATCCTTTTGGGATGTGATATTCGGGTGCCTTCGCATAAGTACCATATTCAAGCCTTGAATCTATATATATATATATATATATATATATATATAGATATATATATTAGTTGAAAAAAAATTAGAGATCTATACAAATCAAATTTTTATACATAAAAGATGGAGGTGGAAATAGCACAGATGTAAATGTAAGACATTTCAATTTAAGAAGGAATTTAATAAAATGATTTTAAAAATTATATAAAGAAAATATTACTGGTTTCGATGATGAATCCTATCTTATTAAATACCTGTAAAAATTTATAAAAAATTAAAGTAAAAACAGTTTATCTTCATCTGGGGGTCACAAACATGTCTGGAGATTTTTCGTTAAGTTTTCTTTAAATATAGTTTCGTATAGAGTTCAAAGTGTTAGAGAGTAAGAGAGGGGGTGTAGTTGTCTATTCATCATCATCATCATCATCATCATCATTTAACGTCTGCTTTCCATGCTGGCATGGGTTGGGCAGTTTGACTGAAGACTGGCAAGCCAGAAAGCTGTATCATGCTCCAATCTGATGTGGCAAAGTTTCTACAGCTGGATGCCCTTCCTAACGCCAACCACTCCGAGAGTGTACTGGGTGCTTTTTACAAGCCACTGGCAAGAGGGCCAGTGAGGTGATACTGATATCGACTACACTTGAATGGTACTTTTTATGTGTCACTGGCACAGGAGCCAGTCAGGCGGCACTGCCAATGACCATGCTTGATTGGTGCTTTTTACGTGCCATTAGCACAAGAGCCACTTAGGCAGTACTGGCATTGGCCACAACCATGATTTCACTTGACTCAACAGGTCTTCTCAAGCACAGTTTATTGCCCAATGATTGAAGGGTGCCCTTAAATGGGCCTGTTATGCTACACTGGCATAGGCTAGGGTTACAGTCATTGCCTAAAAGAAATCTTTGTGGGTTCCTTCCAAGGGAGTGACTTAAATTAAATGGGTGTTATGTCCACCTGTGTGTGAGTGTGTATTGTATTGAATGTCCTTTCAATATGTTTCAAATGTGACCAGATGTGTGTTGATGGGTGTGTATGTTGTGATGAATATCTGTTACCTGAGGGACCAAAATTTTAATTCAAAGATGGCTAAACCTTCAAAGTCAAGTCCAATCTCACCCGCAACACAGAAAACCTGATCTACATAATCACATGCAATGGTTGCCAACATAATTACATAGGTCAGACGGGTGGATTGTTACGCAACAGAATGACGACCCATCACCAACAGATCCGAGATAAAAGCACAAGGAAAATTCCTTTAAGCAGCCACATTGCAACCTGTGCAAGAATGGATTTACCAAATTTCAAAATATTTCCCCTCTACAAGTGCTCAGATTCTTTCAACCAACAACAAAAACTAAATAAAGAAAGGAAATCTATTAACAAGTATAAACCACAATTAAATATAGACTCAACCACTACCAACCAAGAAATAAGAACAGACATTTAGAAACAATTTTATACATAATGTAAAATACTTCCCATCAATTCTTAAATCTTTTTCCAATATATATGTATGTATATATATATATATATATATATATATACATATATATATATATATATATATATATATATATATATATATATATATATATATATATGTATGCCTGCACACACACACACACACAAACATACACACATACACAAACATACACACACTCACACACACATACACTCACATACACACACACAAACACATGTACATATACACACATACAAAAGAAGACATCGCAAAAAACACACTCACATGCACCTCTGCGTAGACACTCAAACACACTCACACCTCTGCACACACACTCACACACAAACGCAGATACACGCAAAAGAAAACATTGCAAAGATATATGCACACACAAACACACACACACACAAATACATACACACATACACCACACAAACACAAACAAATATACACACACACCTCTGCACACCCACACACACACACACATACGCACACACACACAAAAGAAAACATTACAAAAAAACACTCACACACATACACACAGCTGGTGACTACACACATACACACTCAAAAAAATACATCTACCTCTAAGGAAAATCCTAATTCTTTCTTCAACAAGACATTCATCACAACATACACACCCATGAACACACATCTGGTCACATTCCAAACATACTGAAAGGACATTCAACACAATACACACACACACATAAACACACTCACACATGCACACACACACACACACACACACACACACACACACACACACATACACTCACATACTCACACACAAGTGGACACAAAACCCATTCAATAAGTGCTTTTAAGTCACTCCCTTGGCAGTAACCCACAAAGATTTCTTTTAGACAATAAACAACTACACCCCCTTTCTTACTCTCTAACACTTTGAATTCTATACCAAACTATATTTAAAGAAAACATCAACGAAAACTCTCCAGACATGTTTTTGACTCTCAGACAGAAGATAAACTGTTTTTACTTCAAATTTTTATAAATTCTTACTGATATTTGATAAAATGAGTTTCGTCACTGAAACCGGTAATATTTTCTTTATATAATTTTAAAAATTATTTATTAAATTCCTTCTTAAATTGAAATGTCTTAGATTTATTTCTGTGCTATTTCCACCTCCATCTTTATATATATATATATATATATATATATATATATATATATATATATATATATATAGGCCTAATGTTCGAAGGTCATGCTTCACCACCTCATTCCATGTCTATATATATATACATAAAAAACACCTTTTTGAGCGTGGCCGTTGCCAGTACCGTGTGACTGGCCCTTGTGCCGGTGGCATGTAAAAGTACCCACTACACTCTCGGAGTGGTTGGTGTTAGGAAGGGCATCCAGCTGTAGAAACTCTGCCAGATCAGATTGGAACCTGGTGCAGCCTTCTGGCTTGCCAGTCCTCAGTCAAATCGTCCAACCCATGCTAGCATGGAAAGCGGACGTTAAACGATGATGATGATGATATATATATATATATATATATATATATATATATATATATATATATATGATATATTGTGTGTGTGTGTGTGAAACTAACTGATTATCTGTATATTTATCTATTTATCTCTCTATCACTCTCTCTCCGGCCTCTCTGTCTACGTGCATATGTGTGTGTGTATAAAATTACACACACACGCATGCACGCACACATACATGCATGCAAACACACACACACACACACACACACACATATATATACATACAACTATTCATCCATCCATTCACACAACCATCTATTTTATTTATTTATTTGCTGTATCTATATAAATATTTATATTTATATGAATACTGACACTTTAATGTCTATCATAATTGCATGTCATTGAATATTACTGCAGATGCTGCTATCAATATCAACCACATGAATATCCTCCTGCTCTCAGTTTAGCTACTTCTTCCCAGCCATACCACCTCCCTTACTCCCTCTATCATCATCATCATTGTCATGACAACAGTAGTAACAAGACCAATATTGCTATCTGAAATGACACCTGGGAGTCTCTATGAAGTCACTGCACCAGCTAAAAATGACAGCCAAATTTTCCTCAGATTATACCAAGCTATTTATTAAAAGCAAAGGACAAATGTGTAATGTAGTCTTGATTCTGCATAGCTTGAATTCAGGATGAGATGGCCATGGCAGGAATGCTTTGAATGTAGGTTTGTTCGATAATGGTTGATCTGGGGTTAATCAAGCGGGTGACTAATTGGCAGCTTCCTTAGAACTCATCAACATCATATGCTTTTGTGTGTGTATGTGTGCCTCTGTGTGTGTATGTGTATGTGTGTGCATGTGTGTGCGTGTGCTTGTATGTCTGCATGTGTGTGAGGGTGTATGCGTATGTATGTGTGTGCATTTGTATGTGTGTTTGCACTCGTGTGGGTGTATGCCTCTGTATGAGTGTGTGCTTGTGTGTATGTTTGCGTGATTGTATGCTTGTGTTTGTGTTGTGTATGTGTGCTTGTATGTGTGTATGCATATGTGTTTGCATATGTGTTTGCATATGTGTGGGTGTATGGTTGTATACATGTGTGTGTGTGTATGTATGTGTGAGTGCTTGTATGTGTTTTTGTGTGCATAGGTGTATCCCTGTGTGGGTGTGCACACATGTGTGGGTGTGCTCACATGTGTGTGGGTGTGAATGTGTGTGTGTGTGTGTGTGTGCCTGCACGTGTATGTGTGTGTGTGTGTGTGCATTGACAGATAACTTCAATAAAGCTGTTGATACACAGAAAAATAAAAGTGCTGAGATGCGCCAAACCCTGATATGCAGCCAAGTTAATAGAATATATTGAAGGAGAAACATTTGCACCAAGATATAACAGACATGATTGAGTATTTCACTCATGTTAAGGACAACAAAGAGTTCTTTTGCCAAAATGCTTTATGACATGACAATGTTTGCATTAATTTTTCCTGTTTTTTAAAGAAAAAGAATAATGAGAAAGCAAACTACAATATTTCTTTAAAAATCTTACACACTGTTTTTGTCAAAGTGTTCTCTAACCTTCTTTATAAAATGTACTATAACCCTCTTTTTATGATGTACTACAGGTTTTTCTAAAGTGTTTTATAACATTTCTGTAAGAATGTGCAGCCAACACTCGAGTGAAATTCCTCTCTCTCCCCTTTATTATAATATATGCTTTCAAATGCAGCAGGTAACTCTGATTGGTTGGTATTGGCACAATTTGTCTCTTACTCTGTTGCGCCAATACCAACTAATCAGAGTAGTGGACACAACAGGGTCCAAATAACAGCCAAAGGTTAGCTGTTACCTGCTGCATTTGAAAGTATGTATTTATAATAAAGGGGAGAGAGGAATTTCACTTGAGTGTTCATTACAAATGTAATATAACAATTTTTAACCTTCATAGCCTTGATAAAAAGCTTCTTTTTAAAGTGTTCTATTATGCAACAAGCAAAATTGCTCGTTCTAAAATTTTTCTAAGAGATCAACGCAGTAGTTGTACTGACAAGTCATATTCGTAGCAACTTTAACATGGCTATCTGTTTGAGTAGACTCTACTGCGATTTGTTAACCCCAAAAGAACATTATGGTTAAAAAATTGCAGTAGAGTCCACTCAAATGGACAGCTATGTTACAGTGACTACAAATATTACTTGTACTATTATGGCTTTCTTTTTAAGCCTTCTTTTTAAAGGGCACTGCTGCATCCATTTTAAATTGTATTATACCCTTCTTTTTAAAGTGTTATGTAATCTTTTTCCATTCTTAATTTCCAAGTGTACTTCAGTTTTACTAAAATGAACTGTAATCTATTTAAAGTGTGCTGTAGCCTTCATTTTAAAAAAATACTATAATCTTGTTTTTAACCCTTTAGCATTCAAATTATTCTGTTAAACGTAAGGCATATTTATTCACATTGATTTGAATTAATAATGCATTATATCGTAGCTGTGAGATTTTGATGATGTAATTGTTTATTTTTAGAATGGCATTGTAGGGTATGTGTGCAAGACCAGATCTGGCCATTTTGAACATAAAACAGGTTGAACATAATGGGCTGGATATAGTCAGTTTAAATGCTAAAAGGTTAAAACATAAAACCACCATCTTTTCAAAGTGTATTTTGAAGTATTTTGTGACATGGTGTATAATAACTTTCTTTTTTAAAGTATACTATAGCCTTCTTTATGAAGTCTGTTATAACCTACTTAGTAAGGTGTATTTTCTTATAGTTATTGCAGTCATTTTTCTTTTTGTCTTTCTTTAAAGCCATTTTTAATTGACGGATTCAAGTTTGATTTCCGCATATATGTCCTTCTAACATCCTGTGACCCTCTCCGGATATTTGTCTTTAAAGACGGTCTCACACGGTTTGCCACCTGCAGATATTGTGAACCTAATACCAGTAACATTGTAAGTTCTATTGTACTTCATTCTTTTTACTTCATCATATTTTAATTCCAATGTAGAATAAATGAAATCTTTTTTGTCAAGTAGGATTGAGTAATCTGCTACATCCAACTATTTTTAAGACAGATTGGTAAAAGTTTGTGAAAGTCAACAGTATACTGGAGCAGAAGTTGTCATGTTTGGTTGAAGTTTAACTTGCATTCTTCTAGTATGACCACTAAGCGAATTTGCAAACATAGGATGGTCATAGCTTGGCTGCTTTGATCATGTTTGTTTGGCCAGAGCTGACTTGGTAATTCTTTTAATTTTGGTCATTCCTTTAGATCTACTAGAACTAATCAAAATTTCTCAATGGTCTCTGTTACAACTTTGGAATCAATCTCTGTATTTGATAACAGTAATCATTATTCCTGCTTTGACCAGAATCTAGTTCTTTTTTTATTTATTATCCATACTAGAACCTTGATTCCAACAAATCCTTACATTGTAGTTCAGTTTCTACACTGTACACTGACTATTGTTGGTATTAACTATAGTTGGTCATGCAAATGACAATATACATATACAGGGTTATTCAAAAAGAATGAACCGATTTCATTACGCAATATTTTAATAAGGAAAAGCAATAGAAAACTCCAGCTAAGTCACAAGTATTTACTCACAATCAACTTTTATTTCCTGTCTTACAAGTGTTTAATGTGGCCACCAGCAGCAGCACGGTCAACATCAATGCGATAAGAGAATTCCTCCCAGACACGTATCGGCATATCACGATCCACTGAGTACTTCTTTGGCTGTCTGGTTGAATGCATTATCAAAGTTTTTCCATTTCCCTTCTATGTCAATATCTTCTGGAATTGCCTCAAGCAAAATCAAATTTATTCTTTAGTTCCATAATGAACATGCTTTTGATATGCTGATACGCATCTAGGAGGAATTCTCTTATTGCATTGATGTTGCCCACACTGCAGGTGATGGCCACATTGAACACTTGTAAAACAGGAAATAAAAAGTTGATTGTGAGTAAATACTTGTGACTTAGCTGGAGTTTTCTATTGCTTTTCCTCATTAAAATATTGTGGGTTCCGTAGTTGCTTTTACCAGTTATTAATGCTGGCTAACCTCAGTGAGTGTATAAAAACTCCAGTTAGTTTTATTTACTAACAAACATACTTAAAGAAACCTGATACTAAGCTTTAATACTACCACTCACCATTTAAGGATGGCTTATGTCTGCAGACTGCTAAAATGCATTGGACAGCTAGTCATTTTGTTTTTAACCAGCAGAGATGAAATGGTCAGGATCTAGGTTATTTTTAGAACAATGACAACACCACATGTATGATAGATTTCGGCTGGACTTGTATTTAATTTAGATTCTATCTGAACAATGCAGTTGACTCCACCCCAAAGAAGCAACAATTAACAATAAATGCACATAAAGATGCAAATTTTGCAGTGTGCATTAATTGCTACAGAAACATATGCAAGTGCAGAAATAAAAAGAAGTAATTAACTGCTGAATAAAACTTGATATAAATCTCTGTTCTTCTTAATTATATTTTCATCATATATATATATATATATATAGAGAGAGAGAGAGAGAGAGATATATATATATATATGAGGTGGTAACAAAAAGTTCCTGGACCAGTTATGTTTAATTAAAAATAACTCATTTACCTTAAGTTTTAGCATCATCTCTTTTGAAATGGTCACCTTGAGCAGCAATACGCTGGTCCCAACATTCCTGCCACTTTTGGAATCCGGTTGGGAAGTCATTTTTCATAAGCAAGTCAAGGACCTTCAGTGATTTGCTCTTGATCTCAACAACGGTGTTAAAATGGTGACCTTTGAGCTGCATATGCATCTTGGGGAAGAGATGGAAGTTTGCAGGTACTAAGTATGGTGAATATACAGGAAGTGATACTATATTGTTTTTGATGAGAAACTCTCAAGTGAGGAGAGCTTGGTGACAGGGTGCGTTGTTGTTGTGAAGAATCCAATTCCTTGCACTCCACAGATCCAGTCACTTTCCCTGAATGTCCTCCCTCAAATGCTTCAAAGTGTCATTGATTGCCCTCCAGCAATTTTCATGCATAAGCTGATGAATCGTCTCCACATTTCCGGGGGTGACACTCATGGCAGGTCTTCCAAATCGCTCATCGTCTTCCAGAGGTGTTCTTCTATTTTTGAAGTGCCTGTGCCACTCAAAACATTGTATACGACCCATTACCTTGTTGCCATAAGCATGCCAGAGCATGCTGAAAGTTGTTCTCCTGTGACATATACAACAGCAACTAGCACGTTTTCATTTGAATCTGCTTATGCATGCAAGTCATAGTTTTAGATTAAAACCGTTCATCAATATTTCATGTTAGTTTATATTCCAAACACTATCTGAATAAAAAGAAAACTGTTTTACTAATCTTTTATTACTTGGAAAATGAACGAAACAAAGGCTGTGTATTTCAAAAGAAATATGGTTGGAAAAGGGTTAAAGAACATGAAATTTCTGCTATGTATTTACTCCGTAATTATCTCTTATTACTACTACTACTACTACTACTACTACTACTACTACTAATAATAATAATAATAATAATAATAATAATAGTAATAATAATAAAAATAATAATAATAATAATAATAATAGTAATAATAATAGTAATAATAATAATAATAATAATAATAATAATAATAATAGTAATAATAATAATAAAAATAATAATAATAATACCAGCACCACTGCTGCCACCACCACCACCATTCTGACTAAGTGTGTTGTTTAGTCCACAAGTCACCTCTTAGCTGAATGAACAGTTCCATAATCAGAGGTAATCCTGTCATGATCATCACATCTTATGTTCAAGCATTGTGTCAAGAACTACTTTATTCAATCTTCTTTTTTTTCTTCTTCTTTTTTCTTCTTCTTTTTTTTTCTTAAAATGAGAAGGTGTAATATGAAGGAGTTTTGGTGAAAAAATACTTTCAGATATTTAGTTATGTTCTGTCTACATCCGTTTTGCACCCAGATTTCTTAAAGAAAAGAAAGAATACATTAGGTTATGTAATATTTCATAACCATAAAAAAAAGACAGGATGATAATGGCTGGAATTCTTTTGATCATTGTTCTGCTCAATCAGGGTTGACCTGGGGCTAAAAAAACAAGAACAGCAATGAACAGGAATTTTGAAGTAATCACATTCTAAATGTACGTTCTGTTAGTAGTTTCATATGAAGTATCTAAAATTATATAAAATAAAAACAAATTGATTGCAATTGAACTATTTGTAAAAGAGTATGTTCAGCCTTTAGTAGAGAAATAAGGGCTTACCTACACAGCTAAGTAATTTTACATCTCGTAAATTTAATGAGATTTAATGAGAAATTTGCCATGGATTTCTTATGGAACATCTTTGTTCTTCTAGAAAGATAAAAACCAATAAGGTATAGGTTAAATTAGTCTTTATTCTAGCATACCTTTCAAAGACTATTTGGAAATTTGGATTTAGCTTAGAAAGAGGTTGGTACTTGCAGATTATTGGAAGAAGGAAAAAAAAATGTGCAGCCTTTGATATATAGAGAAGAGATAAATCTGTGTAACTAAGAATACAGACAGGGCCTGTAATAATAATCCTTCAGATAAATTAGAGAGGTTTGAAGGTAGAGAGAAAACCTTAAATTGGCATAATGGTGTTTGATGAGGATTTTGCTAATGGATGCAACTATATTTCAGTAGTTTTGTAAGAAGTCAATTTACCAGTTCAAAAGGTTTGCATTTATTCTCTTTGAGGAGAGTCTCATGAGGAATTTTTGGTACCGTAATTTCTCAAAATGTGAATGTTACACACACATATATTTACAAGCTTTGATTCCATCTTCAACCCACTTTATACTTTAAGTATGAAATAGAAATGTCTAATTGGAATCATAAATAAAATTGCTTTATTTCTTTTTCTTATTTGTAACTATTGTTCCATTTATACTTTATTACATAATACCAACTTACATTCCCCACCATTTCATCTCACTCTCATTCTGTATCTATCTATCTATCTATCTATCTATCTATCTATCTATATATATATATATATATATATATATATATATATATATATATATATCCATCTGTCTCTCTCTCTCTTTCTCCTTCTCATTCTCATTTATTTCCCCTGTTTACTTTTATTTTTCCCTGTCTGTCTCTCTTTCCATCGTTGGTTTATTTTTGCCTCTTATCTGTTGTTTTACATAATTATATCCTGTCCAAACTTTACCTCATGGCTATTTCTCTCATTATCCTTTTCTCCTCCATGTTCCCAAACAATCCGCTTACACTCTCTTTCTTAACATCTTCCATTTCCAGGATAATGTCTACATGCATCTCACTAACTACTCAATCAATAAACACAGTGAAGATTTTGTCCGAGATGACAATGCTGGCAGCAAAAGGTAAGTAGAAAAATCATTACTGCTCAATTATATGATAACAGGAATTTTCTCCTAATTATATCCTTAGATGTATTTTGTGTACATGTGCATGTGTGTATGTGTCTGTGTGTGAGTGCATGTGCATGCGGGAATTATCTTTAGAATTTTCTTCATGGAACCAACCGCTACCATATATTGTTTACTCTTCCCTTCATTAAATCGTTATGATTGCAATGCATTAAAAAAAAAAAAAAATAGGATGCTTTTATTTTCTTTACAAATGTTCATTTTTGATAACATGCAAGACAATTCTGGTAATAGTATTTTTCATCTTTTAGTTATATTTAGCTGCCTTCATCTTTACATGTGCATGTATATGAGAAAGTATCAGTTTTACTGATGAGGATGAGTAAGGAGAATGGGTGTTGCTTACTTGGTGGCGTCCTTGGGGTTGTATACGGTGACCAGGGTAGATGATATCAGTCAACATTGTCATTAGTTAATTAGACAAGATGCAAGAAAGCTGAAAGGTATTATATTTAAAACCAATTTGAAAGCAGTAAACATATAAAACAGCCTGTTGTGCTGACACTGTCAAATTATACCAACGTGACAAAATCTCTTTACATTAAATCAATTAGATGGCAAACTGGCAGAATTGTTAATGCATCAGAAAAATTGCTTTCTTCTGGTTGTTAACATTCTAAGTTCAAATCCCACCAGGATCAACTTTGCATTTCATCTTCATGGGGTTGGTTGGGATGGGTGTGGGTGGTGCAGTTCAGTGAAATAAATTCTCAGTCAAGCACTGGGATCATTATAATCAACTGACTGCCCTCCACCCCTGAAATTGCTGGCCTTGTGCCAAACTGTGAAACAATTACTATCATTCATTCAATAACTGGCACTCCATGGGTTTCTATGACAAGGGTTCCAGTTTATCCAATCAATGGAACCGCCTGCTTGTGAAATTAACATGCAAGTGGCTGAACACTCCGCAAACACGTGTAACCTTAACGTACTTCTCAGGGAGATTCAGCAGGATACAGAATGTGATTAGGCCGGCCCTTTGAAATACAGGTACTACTCATTTTTACCAGCTGAGTGGACTAAAAAGCAGTGACAGAATTGCTGCTGTAGCAGTTGAAATGCCTTCTCAGTATTCAGTTATACTCCTTTACATCCATTTGGTTTTCATTCTCCCAGGATTGATGAAGTAGACTGCCTATCACTGAGGATACATAATCTATATCTCTTCCTTACTATTTTTGACCTTGTCACTTATTTAGAAATTATTATTATTATTATTATTATTATTATTATTATTATTATTATTATTATTATTAGTGAGTCAAGTGTGATGTCTTGACAGGTTTCCTAGGGGAACAAAGAAAATGTTTTGTGGTATTAAGTTACATCCTCTTATATTTTGAATTTAAATCTCATTGAGGAAAACTCTGCTTTTCCTTCTTCAGAGTTTGCTAAAATAGACTTCCAGATTGATATAACTAACCACTGTCATTACTACTGAGACCTTATGTTGAGTTGGGATATTATCGTTGTTGTTGTTGTTATTATTATTATTATTATTATTATTATTATTATTTTATGTTTGACTTTTGTTTTGCATTTGTACAAGTTGGATCCAAGTCTCACCCAGAGACCTCAAGAGACAACAAGTTAGAAGTTCATGTAGGTGTTATGCCTAGGGTACCAGGATTTGTACAGTTTTGTTCAAGTGAATGTTTAAGAAACCATAAGAAAATTATGTGTTTGTTTTAAAATTTGAGATCACATAGACAGTATTTTACGTATGATATGGGCAGTTCCCATGAGCACTATCTTTTGAACTTCAGCCATTTTGGGGTTTCCTGGTATCTGAGCTAGGTAGTAATCAGCCCGTTTCGCTGTCATTATCATTATTATTATTATTATTATTATTATTATTATTATTATTATTATTATTATTATTATTATTATTATTATTATTATTATTATTATTATTATTATTATTATTATTATTATTATTATTATTATTATTATTATTATTATTATTATTATTATTATTATTATTATTATTATTATTATTATTATTATTATTATTATTATTATTATTATTATTATTATTATTATTATTATTATTATTATTATTATTATTATTATTATTATTATTATTATTATTATTATTATTATTATTATTATTATATTATTATATTATTATTATTATTATTATTATTATTATTATTATTATTATTATTATTATTATTATTATTATTATTATTATTATTATTATTATTATTATTATATTATTATTATTATTATTATTATTATTATTATTATTATTATTATATTATTATTATTATTATTATTATTATTATTATTATTATTATTATTATTATTATTATTATTATTATTATTATTATTATTATTATTATTATTATTATTATTATTATTATTATTATATTATTATTATTATATTATTATTATTATTATTATTATATTATTATTATTATTATTATTATATTATTATTATTATTATTATTATTATTATTATTATTATTATTATTATTATTATTATTATTATTATTATTATTATTATTATTATTATTATATTATTATTATTATTATATTATTATTATTATTATTATTATTATTATTATTATTATTATTATTATTATTATTATATTATTATTATTATTATTATTATATTATTATTATTATATTATTATTATTATTATTATTATTTATTATTATTATTATTATTATTATTATTATTATTATTATTATTATTATATTATTATTATAATATTAATTAATTATTATTATTATTATTATTATTATTATTATTATTATTATTATTATTATTATTATTATTATTATTATTATTATTATTATTATTATTATTATTATTATTATTATTATTATTATTATTATTATTATTATTATTATTATTATTATTATTATTATTATTATTATTATTATTATTATTATTATTATTATTATTATTATTATTATTATTATTATTATTATTATTATTATTATTATTATTATTATTATTATTATTATTATTATTATTATTATTATTATTATTATTATTATTATTATTATTATTATTATTATTATTATTATTATTATTATTATTATTATTATTATTATTATTATTATTATTATTATTATTATTATTATTATTATTATTATTATTATTATTATTATTATTATTATTATTATTATTATTATTATTATTATTATTATTATTATTATTATTATTATTATTATTATTATTATTATTATTATTATTATTATTATTATTATTATTATTATTATTATTATTATTATTATTATTATTATTATTATTATTATTATTATTATTATTATTATTATTATTATTATTATTATTATTATTATTATTATTATTATTATTATTATTATTATTATTATTATTATTATTATTATTATTATTATTATTATTATTATTATTATTATTATTATTATTATTATTATTATTATTATTATTATTATTATTATTATTATTATTATTATTATTATTATTATTATTATTATTATTATTATTATTATTATTATTATTATTATTATTATTATTATTATTATTATTATTATTATTATTATTATTATTATTATTATTATTATTATTATTATTATTATTATTATTATTATTATTATTATTATTATTATTATTATTATTATTATTATTATTATTATTATTATTATTATTATTATTATTATTATTATTATTATTATTATATTATTATTATTATTATTATTATTATTATTATTATTATTATTATTATTATTATTATTATTATTATTATTATTATTATTATTATTATTATTATTATTATTATTATTATTATTATTATTATTATTATTATTATTATTATTATTATTATTATTATTATTATTATATTATTATTATTATTATTATTATTATTATTATTATTATTATTATTATTATTATTATTATTATTATTATTATTATTATTATTATTATTATTATTATTATTATTATTATTATATTATTATTATTATTATTATTATTATTATTATTATTATTATTATTATTATTATTATTATTATTATTATTATTATATTATTATTATTATTATTATTATTATTATTATTATTATTATTATTATTATTATTATTATTATTATTATTATTATTATTATTATTATTATATTATTATTATTATTATTATTATTATTATTATTATTATTATTATTATTATTATTATTATTATTATTATTATTATTATTATTATTATTATTATTATTATTATTATTATTATTATTATTATTATTATTATTATTATTATTATTATTATTATTATTATTATTATTATTATTATTATTATTATTATTATTATTATTATTATTATTATTATTATTATTATTATTATTATTATTATTATTATTATTATTATTATTATTATTATTATTATTATTATTATTATTATTATTATTATTATTATTATTATTATTATTATTATTATTATTATTATTATTATTATTATTATTATTATTATTATTATTATTATTATTATTATTATTATTATTATTATTATTATTATTATTATTATTATTATTATTATTATTATTATTATTATTATTATTATTATTATTATTATTATTATTATTATTATTATTATTATTATTATTATTATTATTATTATTATTATTATTATTATTATTATTATTATTATTATTATTATTATTATTATTATTATTATTATTATTATTATTATTATTATTATTATTATTATTATTATTATTATTATTATTATTATTATTATTATTATTATTATTATTATTATTATTATTATTATTATTATTATTATTATTATTATTATTATTATTATTATTATTATTATTATTATTATTATTATTATTATTATTATTATTATTATTATTATTATTATTATTATTATTATTATTATTATTATTATTATTATTATTATTATTATTATTATTATTATATTATTATTATTATTATTATTATTATTATTATTATTTATTATTATTATTATTATTATATTATTATTATTATTATTATTATTATTATTATTATTATTATTATTATTATTATTATTATTATTATTATTATTATTATTATTATTATTATTATTATTATTATATTATTATTATTATTATTATTATTATTATTATTATTATTATTATTATTATTATTATTATTATTATTATTATTATTATTATATTATTATTATTATTATTATTATTATTATTATTATTATTATTATTATTATTATTATTATTATTATTATTATTATTATTATTATTATTATTATTATTATTATTATTATTATTATTATTATTATTATTATTATTATTATTATTATTATTATTATTATTATTATTATTATTATTATTATTATTATTATTATTATTATTATTATTATTATTATTATTATTATTATTATTATTATTATTATTATTATTATTATTATTATTATTATTATTATTATTATTATTATTATTATTATTATTATTATTATTATTATTATTATTATTATTATTATTATTATTATTATTATTATTATTATTATTATTATTATTATTATTATTATTATTATTATTATTATTATTATTATTATTATTATTATTATTATTATTATTATTATTATTATTATTATTATTATTATTATTATTATTATTATTATTATTAAGGTGGCAAGCTGGCAGAATTGTTAGCATGCTGAGTGAAATGCTTAGCGACATTTCGTATGTCTTTATATTCTAAGTTCAAATTCTACTGGGATCAACTTTGTCTTTCATCCTTTTGGGGTTGATAAATTAAGTACCAGTGAGATACTGGAGTCAATGTAATCAACTAGTCCCCTCCCACCAAATTTAAGGCCTTGTACCTTTAGTTCAAAGGATTATTATTATTTCGTTTATATATTGGCTAAACTGGCAATATGACCATCCCCAAATACAACAACATTATTATTATTATTATTATTATTTGTCCTTTCAGGCAACATGCTAGCAGAATCGTTAGCACATTGGGCAAAATGCTTAGTGGCATTTCATCCATCTGCACATTCTGAGTTCAAATTCTACTGAGGTCGACTTTGCCTTTTATTCTTTTAGGGTTGATAATATAAGTTATGCACTAGGTCAATGTAATCAATTTACCACCATCCGAAAATTGCTGGCCTTGTGCCAAAATTTGAAAACAATTGTCCTAAGGTGGTGGATGGGCTGGTGGACATTAAAGGATGATGACGATGATGATAATGGCACAATAGGGATTGTATAGGGTGTCCCAAAAGTCACTGATGGGTTTCAGTTTATAATAACTTCCTTAATTTTACAATTAAATGCATGAAATTTTGATACAATATGAAGGATATAATGGAAATTAATATGCACAAGTCAAATTATGCAACACCACTACATTACATATGAAAAATGACATTGTTTAAATGGCAGACATTTTCGGCTTCATGCACCTGTGCTCTTTCCAAAATTTGCTCCATAACACTCTCAAGAGTTTCAGACCCCACTTCTGTGATTTCTCTATTGATGTCCTCGTTCAGTTGCATCAGGGTCTCCAGTTTGTTGATATAAACCCTTTCTTTCAGGTATCCCCACAAGAAAAAATCTGAGCTAGTCAAGTCTGGGGAACATGAAGGCCATTCAAAGTAGATTTCCCACATGGTTCCAACAAGATGGGGCGATTACTCATACTGCAAGAAAAACAATGCAGTTGCTATGGCAGTGCTTCGGAGAGAGAATAATCTCCCACTACGGCAATGTCAACTGGACTTCATGTTCCCCAGACTTGACTAGCCCAGATTTTTTCTTGTGGAGATACCTGAAAGAGAGGGTTTACGTCAACAAACTGGAGACCCTGGGGCAACTGAAGGAGAACATCAATAGAGAAATCAGAGAAGTGGAGTCTGAAACTCTTGAGGGTGTTATGGTGCAAGTTATATTTATATAAGGTGAATAGAGTATGATGTCATTACTGTTTATACCAAAGACAATGTTCATTATAGAAGACACTCCAGCCATGGACATTCTGTAAATTAATGTCTTGAATAACATTATTCAAAGTGCCTCTCATCTTTTTTTAAAAATCAGCTGAATGTGATTTGAAAATTTCATTGCTATTTCTAGTCGGTCAAACAACCAGACAGAGGTTCGCTTCTTTGCTTCAATGGTGAGTGAGTGTTTGCTGGATTGGTATAATCCAGAATATGAACTTGAGTGATAAAACCTGTGACCTGGCAATGTGAGCCACCACTCCTCTCTACACAGAACAAACTGCAGAAATTGTTTGGGAATGAAAGAAGACTACCTACAGAGTGTGTTGTGTTAATGTACTGAATGCATTGACTAAAATAACACACACTAAGTGTTATTTTTGTCAATGAATTATTGACAGAATACATTGTTATTGATTCAATTTAAGAAAGATTTTTTTTTGATGATGATGCAGCAAATTACATTTCAGTATATGTGTGCAACAATAGCAAGTTAATAATGAAACAATAGCTAAGTTAGTTGAATGCATTTAATGCAAGGTGCATTAAAAAGCTTGCTAATACAAGTGTAGGAATAGCTGTGTGGATAAAATGTTCACTAGGTGAGTGGAATTTGGTAGTCAGACTGAGTTCATATATATTTATGTGTCTCTGTGTGTGTGTGTGTGTGTTTATATATATATTTTACACACACACACATATTTATGTCCTTGTAACTTAGTGGTTCAGCAAAGGAGACCAATAGAATAAGTAATAGGCTTGCAAAGAATAATTCCTGGAGTCAATTTCTTTGACTAAAGGCAGTGCTCGGCATGACTGCAGTCAAATGATTGAAACAGGTAAAAGAAAAGAATAATAGAAAAAAGAAAAAAAAAATATATATATATATATATATATATATATATATATATATATATATATATATATGTATGTATGTATATTTATCATCACCATCATCTTCATCATCATCGTTTAATGTTCATTTTCCATGCTGGCATGAATTGGATGGTTTGACAGGAGCTGGCCAGACTTCAGTTGTTTCTTGTAGCATGGTTTCTATTGCTGGATGCTCTTCCTGTTGCCAACCACTTTACAGAGTATGCTGGGTGCTTTATACATGCCACCAGCATGGGTGTGTTCATGTAGCATGAGTATATTTTACATGGCACCAACACTTGTAAAGGACAAGCCTGTATGTATGGATGACAGCAATTTTACTTGGCTTGCTGCGTCTTCTCACTTACAGTAAATCACCACATCTCCCAGTCCCTTGTCATTTCCTAAGTGTGGCCCAGTATCTGAAGATCCTTTCTCATCACTTTGTCCCACGTCTTCCTGGATCTGCCCCTTCCACAGGTTCCCTCCACAATTAGAGCTCGGCACATCTTTACACAGCTGTCCTCATCCATATGCATCACATGACCAAACCAATGCAATCTTCTCTCTTGCAAACAACATCTGATGCCTCTTAAATCCAGTTAAACGATGATGATGATGATGATTCTCCCATGATTAACTACATCATCACGTACAGTAGAATCTATTGTTTGCTGATGAGTTTACAATAAGACTGAAAGAAGATTGTATTTATCTCCAATATTTACCAAATTAATTAAAATATTAGTGAGTAGCTAATATATTTTCCTCACTGAATAATAATTTCTAGTTAGCATTTTAATGCTATGAGCATCAAATATGTTTATACTAACTTAACTTTTTTTTTATGTTGATGGCATCCTTGAATTAATTAAAATAAACGGTAAAGTTATATTCTCGAGTCATGCCGACTCACAAGGGCCAGTTTCCTGGTTTCATTGTGTATATATATTCTCCACTTGGACAGAACACTGATCCATCACAGGATTACTCATTTTTTGTCAACTGAGTGGACTGGAGCAACATCAAAGGAAGTGTTTTGCTCAAGAATACAACACATCACCCAGTCCAGGAATTGAAACCATAATCTTACGGTCATGAGTCCAGCACCCTAACCACTAAGCCACGCACCTCCACTCTTGAATCAATTGAACAGTTTTCTGTAGGAAGTCTTTCAAATTCTGCATTGGATACAAAAGAAAGACAAATACATTTATTTCAGTTTCATAAAATTGGTTACAATCTCAACAGTTTTCCAGTAATAACATTATGTCATTGTAATGCAACTTTGATTTATGTCTGATCTGATCACTATTACACTGTCATTAGAGAAAACAAGGCTTAGAAATTCTATTTTTTAGTGAGAATGTGATAAAATAATTCCTTCTACTATAAGCACAAAGGCTTGAATTTTGTTAGGAGGGGGCTAGTTGAATATATTGACCCCAGTGTTCAACTGGTATTTATTTTATCAACCTCAAAAAATGATGAATGGTAAAGTTGACATTGGTGAAAGTTGAACTCAGAACAAAGATAAATGAAATGCCACTAAGCATTTTGTCTGGCATGCTAATGATTCTGCCAGCTCACTGCCTTAAACCCTTTCTGATATAGGTACAAGGTCTGAAATCTTGGGGTAGGAGGCTAGTCAATTACATCAGTTGCAGTATGGAATTCTACTTTATGTGCAGCATATAACTCCTTGTAACTTTTCTACTTTTTGATATTTTCAGAAAATTTTCGCGAATTAGAATTCTACACATGGGAGTTCATATGATTATGCAAAACCAAAATAAAAAAGAATTTTGCTGCATGACTTAAGGGCTATTTGGCTGTTATTTTTAGCACATCTCATGACTATCTTATACCTTCTTCATTTGTTTGTCAGTCTGATGTATTTGATGCTTTTCAATATCTTTCTCCCCATAAACACATTTAATGGACTATTGCTGGGATTTAAGCCAAAAATTTGCACTGTTCATATTTTAAACTGGGATTTTAAAAAAAATTTTCTTTCAATTTCAACAAATTTTTAAAATTTTATTTTCATAGTCTTGTGAATTCCTGTGTGGAGAAAACAAATTCACAAAATTTTTCTGAAAATTCCAAAAAATGAAAAAAAATGTTATGAGGGGTTATATGCTGTGTGGAAAGCAGAATTCCGCCAGTTCCAGTACCGTCCCCAAAAAGATGAAAAGCCAAGTTGATCTCGGTCAGATTTGCAAATGTGTGGTATAATACTGTAGGTCATTTCTTATAGTTATTAGTGATTTTTTGTTCAGATGCTGTTTATTGATGTTATTTAACCTTATGTCAGCTTTGATCCTGTTGACCACAGATGAAAGCCATTCCAGGCAGCTTTAACACTTGGTCTTTTTAAGAATATCTAGGACTACATTATCTAAATTATCCTTCCTTTTTATACAACATGGTAGCATGTAAGTGAAGAGAGACATGCCTGCTTGTTCTAACTGATACTGTTTAATGAAATGAGGCCCTCATGTCTCCCTTGAATGATGTGCTCAAGGTCTCTATTCATGCCTATTTAAAGATTTTTAGAGTGTATATGGATGAATTCTTGTGGTGTATGTTGATATATTTCAAAGAACAACTCTGGCAGCAGCATTTGAAAACTTTCCATGTATTATGAACAAAAGAAATTGCTGATTTATTATGTCATAAAGTTTCAATTTTAATAGAGATGGTAATGAGGTTATTTCATGCTAATGTCTTATTCTACCTAATTTCTATATTTTTCAACATTTGTTGACTGCAGTAAATTGAAATATTGAGCCAAACATTATGTATAAATGACCCCTTTTTCTTTTTTTTTTTTTTTGAGAAAATTTGTGTAAACTTTACAATGATTATATTTGAAATGGAATATATTTCATTTTGCTAGAATAAAGTGCAACAATTACTAGAAAATTGGTGAGTTCTTGTTACCAATTTTCTCAGACCTAAATGAGTTTTATTTGTCTTTCTCTTCATTCCATTGCTGAATTTGAATGTCTTCCTATAGGAAAATGTTACATTATTAGTATGCCATTGTTACACATTTACCAAAATATAATTTGCTGCATCATTGAAATTCTTCCTTTAATTGAATCAATAACACTAAGTTTAATTTTTTTTTTCCGTTAGTCAATATATTCAATGCATTAACTCAACATGCTGTGTTGTGTGGGCTCGGTTCACCTGAAGTCATAAAATGATTTCAGTTAACAAGGTAGTCTGATTCGACTGAGTTGGTTTTAGTGCCAAAATATACTTAAAATTCAATGCAGTTCAATTTTATCATTACTGTGTACCATTGCATAGACATACATACAACAAATGTAAATTGCATTCCGAACTGGAGTAAAAAAAAAAATCAAAAAAAAAACCAAGACAGAGAAAGAAAAACAAAATCAAATCAATCAAAAGAGAAATGATAAATCAATATCAATAATAACTGAATATGAGTTAATGAAAACAATAAACAGTAGCCAATTAAACAGATACAATCAGAATAAAAATGTGTTTTATTAATATATATCTCTCATGGATATACAAACACATACACACACACACAGACACACACACACACAGACACACAGACACACACACACACACACACACACACACACACACACACACACACACACACACACACACACACATGCAGATTTGCAACAAAAAAATTGTTCCATCTATTACAAATGTTCTGAGGCTAGAAGAAGCGTATTCATTTTCTAAACCTACTTTTGTGACCCAAATTTATTTGCAAAGCCCCTTCAATTGCTGTAAGCTAAGACAACTTGTAAGTTAGGGATGGTGGTTCCACATATTGCTCTTATGTTCTGTCATTGGCTCTGTTAAATATATTCTATTAGCATTATTGAAATACCAATAATGTTTTGTGTGCCTTTCCCTGACTATTCTTTTATCGTTTCCTAGTTCCAGTCACTGGATTGTGGCCATGCTGGGGCACCAACCACTTCGGTGGGTTTTAGTTTAAACAGATTGACTTCAGTACTTATTTCTAAGTCTGCTACTTATTGTGTTGCTCTCTTTCACTGAACCACTAAGTTGCAGGGACATGAACAAACCAACACCAGTTGTCAAGCTACTAGGGGGTGCTGAAAAGTTCCTGGCTGTATGGGGTATTGCTAATGGCGTGGTTGGAGGCCCAACATTCTGAGTTCTTTTACAGGGCTTAGAAAAACTGAAAGACCACTGCAATAAGTGTGTGGAACTGAGAGGGCAATATGTTGAATAAAATCATAATCAACTGATCCTCCTGTATTTTTTTTTACCCAAAGCCAGGAACTTTTCAGCACCCCATTGTATTGAATGTGAGAGACAAGCGTAAGCACCAAGACACATGCTCTCACACACACACACACACACACACACTGTAATGTCACTGAGAGAGACTGGAGAGCTGTTGGAATGAAATACACATTTCCTTCATTTAAAACACGCATAGGGTCCAGATATAGCTGTGTGGTTAAGAAGCTTGCATTGAAAATCTGTGGTTTCAGGTTCAGTCCTACAGCCCAGCATTTTGGCCAAGTTTCTTCTGCTATAACCTCAGGCCCACCAATGTCTTGTGAGTAGTGAATATGATAAAGAGAAGCTGATATGTGTGTGTGTGTGTGTGTGTGTGTGTGTGTGTGTGTGTGTGTATGTACGTATGTATGTATATATATATATGTGTGTGTGTGTGTGTGTGTGTCTTTGTGTGTCTTTGCATTTGTGTTTGTCCCTCACTACCACTTGACAACTAGTGTTAGTTTGTTTATGTTCCCAGAACTTAGCAGTTCAGTAAAAATGACTGATAGAATAAGTACCAAAATTTTTTAAAAAAAAAGACAGTACTAGCATTGATTTGTTTAACTAAATCCTCCAAGTTGGTGCCTCAGTGACTGTGACAAGTAGGAGAGCAATGATAAAAGATATGGTGATAGCCTAACATTTGTTTGTTTCTGTGACAGTATTGGATACTGCATAGTATCACAAGATTTTGTCATTCATCCACTGCTTGGAGACTGACACAACTTCACCATATTGTCATGATCTAACGAAATAAATCAAAATACTAACAATAGAAGGAGAGTCAACAAAATGATTAAACAACCAATTTAGAGCTAAATTCAGGACGTAGAAAATACAAGCCATAATTGGCTATATTTATTACTCACATTTAGAAATACTTGTTCTGAGTGATGAATTGATTCCAATAGCAATTTGAATTTTAAATTTAGATGTCTGAATGTCTCTGATGCTTTTATCAAATGATTTTCTTAGACTGGTGTATGGAATTGATGCTTACATTCAATAGATATTTGGCATCTTCAGATCTCTTGTCTGTCTTCATCAAAAGAAGATGACAAATTATACCATTTTACGAAGTATTGGTGTAAACATGGCTGTGAGGTTAAGAAGCTTACTTTGCTACTATGTGGTTTTGGGTTCAATACCACTGTACCTGAAAGACCAATGCCTTGTGAATGAATTTTATTGACCGAAACTGTGTGGAAGCCTGTCATATATATGTATGTGTGTGCATGTGAGTCTCTTTGTTTGTGCTTGACTTCAAGTATTGGTTTGTTTGCATCCCCATGACTTAGCAGCTCATCAAAAAATGCCTCATGGAATATATGTCAGACTTTGAAAAGATAAGTTCTGGTGTCAATTTGTTCAATTAAACCCTTCAAGCATGGCTGCAGTCCAATGAATGAAACAAGTAAAAGATATAGTGGTACATCTTAATTACTCCTGCAAAACAGAAAGCCCTGGTGAGAGTGGATAAGTTATCACAAAATGGTGTGAAGCAAAATGAGTGGAATAAGTTATCACCAGATGGTATTTACCAAAAGGAGTATATAATTCATCACAGGATAATTAAAGGGCAAGTGTAAAGGGTAAAGGCCACCTCTGGTCATGAATGACCATGGGATAGCACCTAGAAAGTTAGCCTCTGAGGAACAAGTTCGCTCAAGGTTGTTTTTATGAAAGACCAGCATTCGCCCATGCATACTAGCCTCTCCTCTCCATGCCACCGATGTTATCCAAGGGAAAGGCAAAGGCTGATATAGCTTGGCTCCAGTGACTTCACAACTCATTCCTACAGGTGAATGAACTGGAGTAGCATGAAAATAAAGTGTTTTGCTCAAGAACACAACACACAGCCTGGTCCAGGAATCGAGCTCACTATCTCCTGATTGTGAGCCTGATGCTCTAATCACTGAGCTATATGCCTTCACAAGATAAGTATTGCAGGCTAATTATCACAAGAGAGACTACAATATTATAAGCAACATTTTTGATTATGTAAATGAGGCTGAAATTGTTCCTAGAAATTTTGACCCATCACATGAATTTTTTTTCTTTTCTATTTTACTTCATGATTTGTTATCAAACATTGAATTGAGTTGTTTCTATGAGATTTCTACCATTTAACCAACTGATTGTTTTTACTAATCTTCCTTCTCCATCTCACTCAGTATCAGGATTTTTTTAGCATTCCAGCATAAAAGAAGCATATAAAGCAGTCACAGGCAAACTGAGACCTGCAGAATTTTTTGAATGGCACACCCAATGAAAATATTACCATGAATTGTTTTTTAGTAATGTAGCCTGCTTGATAATGAACCATATCTTATGTGACCTGCTTCTTGGAAAAGTTACCTAAGCCTGATCTAACTACTTAATAGTAAAGTTAGAGAAGTTGGCAGGGTATATAGTTGATGCAATGTCTCCTTTTCTGAGTGAAACTGATGCGTCCAAGTGTGCCATTGGTGCCACATTAAATCAGAACTAAAGACATACAAGGCAGCAGCACCAGTGAGGTCACCAAGTAACATGCAAGACAAACCCCTTCATCTGAGGATGGGAGCGAGATTGATGGAAGTGGCTTTGTGCCAGGTGAGGAGAAGTTAAAATATGTTAGAGGGACAGAAATAGGTGTCTTGCTGTAGAAGAGATACATGACTACCCCAGTTGCAAAAGAAAGAAAATGATTTAGAAATTTCTTTTACAAGCTTTCATTTGTATTTGAATACTGTAAGACACTTAAGAAAAATGGTTTACTAGAGCTTTCCATGATGTGCGCCACTGCCTAGGCTCAGTTTGGTAAATACATATTAAAATCATGCAAATATTATAATTATGTAAGATTTCAATTCAGAATTATATGTTGGTTGAATAAACATTGCATGTTGCCTAATAAAAAATGTTGTTTCAAACAGTTTGGAGATGATACACAGACAATGAGAATGTGAAATTTTCTTTTTTTCTCTTTACCTTGCAATCTACAAAAGATCCAGAATTAAATTCTAATGAAACATAAACTCAATGCAATCATAGAAGACTTCTGACACTGTAAACATTATTTGACACCACCTCACTTTGTTTGGGGGCCTGACTAACTGAAACTTTAAAACTGACCACAAATTAGTTCCTTGTATATTTAGAAACCTGGTAACAGCCTGCCAGTTCAAGTGCAGTTGGTCAAAAACTCCACATACCAAATGCCAGAATGTTTCAGGGGTCATCAAGAGAGAATACACACTATTTCGGGGCCTTCCTTTCAACTACTTCACAGCACACAGGCCTCTCTCACAAATTTGAGGTCACACCTACTGGTTTGACCTACTAGTATTCAACCACAAGTCTATTTCAGGATCATCACAAGTAACTTTGAGATTGCACAAGAGTTGTAGGCTTGCACTTGTGGAAGCCAGTGTTGTAGTAATAGAAGAAAAAGCAGAGAGAAGAAACATCACACCCATAAGTCAGAAAGTGTGTGTTGCTGAGTAATTTCATGCCTATTGGTTGGCTGGCATCTCTATGGATATTGTCTACTACTGCAACACAGTCTCACATGTGGAATTATTAACTATCAACTACAAGGGAAAATCACAAGTATATGGTGTGTCATCATCATTGTCATCATCTGCAGCAGCATTTTCCCCCTTTAGCATTTAAATCAGCCGTATCTGACCAAAATATTCTGCCATGTTTTACATTCAAACTGGCTAGATCTGGCTTCACACATCAACCCTACAATATCATTCTAAAAATTAAAATGTTCCCTCATCAAAATCTCATGGCTACAATACAATGCCTGATTAATTGAAAACAATGTGAATAAAAAAAGGCATTATTATAATGTGACTCCTAAAGGGCTAAATGTCCATTTTTCTATGCTTTATTGGAAATGAATGACATTCATTTATGACAGTAGATGTCAAAAACAGAGGCACAAAAATAAATATACTCACACATGCATACATACCCACATACACATGATGAGCTTCCTTCAGTTTCTATCTACCAAATCTATTCACAAGGTTTTGGTTGGCCCTGGGCTTTATTGGAAAACACTTGCCCAAGGTGCAATCTAGTGAGACTGAACCCAAAATCATGTGACTGGGAAGCAAACTTCTTAACCACACTGCCATAGCTGTGCCTGGTATATTTAAGGTTGTTGGCACTCCGTCAGTTACAACGATGAGGGTTCCAGTTGATCCGATCAACGGAACAGCCTGCTTGTGAAATTAACGTGCAAGTGGCTGAGCACTCCACAGACACGTGTACCCTTATCGTAGTTCTCAGGGAGATTCAGCGTGACAAAGAGTGTGACAAGGCTGGCCCTTTGAAATACAGGTACAACAGGAAGAAAGAATGAAAGAAAGTTGTGGTAAAAGAGTACAGCAGGATTCGCCACAACCCCCCTGCTGGAGCCTCATGGAGCTTTAGGTGTTTTCGCTCAGTAAACACTCACAACGCCCGGTCTGGGAATCAAAACCGCAATCCTACGACCACGAGTCCGCTGCCCCAACCACTGGGCCATTGCGCCTCCATGCCTGGTATATAAGGAATAATTAATAAACCATGGATTGAACCTCTGTTGTAAATTTGATCTGTCAAGAGCTTCCTAGCACTATATAGCAGCAGTTGAACATTGGGTGGTTCTCGGATCGGGCTATGTGTTGTGTTCTTGAGCAAGACACTTTATTTCACATTGCTCCAGTCCGCTCAGCTGTAGAAATGAGTTAAAATGTCACTGATGCTGAGTTGTATCAGCCTTTGCCTTTCCCTTGGATAACATCAGTGGTGCAGAGAGAGGAAGCTGGTATGCATGGGCAACTGCTGCTCTTCCATAAACAACCTTGCCCAGACTTGTGCCTCAGAGGGGAACTTTCTAGGTACAATCCCATGATTATTCATGATCAAAGGGGGTTTTCCCCTTTATCCTATACATCCTGAAATCCATTTCTCATTATTTGTCTCGTAGTCTTTTCATTCTGTCTTATTAGCCATTTCCCCCTCAAATTTAAAAAAAAAAAAGAAAATTAATTCAAAAAAACAAATTCTTTATTTAAAATATTTTTCTTGCTAAATTCTTTTTCTACTTTTACATATTCCTAACAGACGTATCAGCACAGTGAATAAATACATGAGGGACCATGGTTATGATGTTGACAAACTCTGGCGAGATATCGACGATGTTATCATTAAAACAATTATATCAGCACACGCTGTACTACGACATAACTATCGGACATGCTTTCAGAATCACACCAAAACAAGTGCCTGCTTTGAAATACTTGGAATCGATGTCATGCTTGACAAAAAACTCAAGCCATTAATAATTGAGGTACACCGCAAAATGTCTTTATTTATTTTTCTGAAATATCAGTTGAAAGTAAAACTTTTGTTTTGATACTTTATTTGCAGTGTCTTTGGACCTATAATACATTTGATAAAAGCAGATGGATGGATGGATGGATGGACGGATGGACGGATGGACGGATGGACGGATGGACGGATGGACGGATGGACAGACGGACGGACGGACGGACGGACGGACGGACGGACGGACGGACGGAAAGAGAGAGAAAACTGCAATGATTCATATATTGTATGTTTAATTCCGGAAGTGTCCAGTTGTGTTGGGTTGGTTTGTCTTTTATCTTTTATTCGTTTCAGTCATTGGACTGTGGTCAGGCTGGAGCACTGCCGTGAAAGGTTTTCATTGAACAAATTGACCCCAATACTTATTTTTAAGCTTGGCATGTATTTTAATGGATCTCTCTTTTTTTCTTTTTTTTTTTTTTGGTGAACTGTTAAGTTATAAGGACATAAACAAGCTGTCTAGTAATAATGTAGAACAAATATTCTTTTCTACACTAGGCACAAGGTTCAATTTTCGGGGAGGTGTCCAATTTTTGGGGAGGTGTGCCAATTGATTAGATCGACCCCAGTACACAGCTGATACTTAATTTATTGACCCCGAAAGGATGAAAGGCAAAGTCAACCTCAGCGGAATTTGAACTTAGAACGTAAAGACAGACGAAATACCACTAAGCATTTCACCTAACATGCTAACATTTCTACCAGCTTGCCACCTTAATGTAGAACAAATATTAACACAATGGAGCTTGGTACAATTCTCTATTGCTACTGGATTTGTTGAGTATATAAACAGATTGGCTGCTTGTTTCTCTGAGATTTAGTAAAAAGCATCCAGTCCTCACTGTGAAGTAGTTGGTATTTGGAAGGGCATCCAGCTGTAAAAACCATGCCAAAAACTGACCTCGCCTGTGCTAGTGCTGCATAAAAAGCACTCACTCCACTCTGTGAGGTGGTTGGTGTTGGAAAGGGCATTCAGTCGTGAAAGCCAGGCCAAAACAGACACAGAAGTTTGGTGTAGTCTTCTGCTTGGCTAGCTCCTGTCAAACTATCCAACCCATGCCAGCATGGAAAGCAGACGTTCATGATGATGATAATGATGATGTTGCAGATACCTCTGATAAGAACCCAATAATGTTCGAAAATTAATGAAGTCTATTCATCATTTTTTTTTTTCAATCTACAGAGAAATACTTAAATTTTCCCTGTTTATATACCTGTTATATAGGTTACATATACACAGTGAGCTTCTTTCAGTTTCCATCTGCTAAATCCAATGATAAGGCTTTGGTTAGCCCAGAGCTATTGTAGATGACACTCACCCATGATGCTACATCATGGGATTGAACCCAAAACAAAGTGGTTGGGAAGCAAGCTTCTTACCTCACAGTTATGCTTGTATACCTATATATATATTAAACTGGCATTCTGTCGGTTATGATAATAAGGGTTCCAGTTGATCCGATCAACAGATCAGCCTGCTCATGAAATTAACATCCAAGTGACAGAGCACTCCATGGACACACATACCCTTAATGTAGTTCTCAGGGAGATTCAGTGTGACATAAAGTGTGACAAGGCTAGCCCTTTGAAATACAGGTATGACTCATTTTTGCCAGCTGAGTGGACTGGAGCAACGTGAAATAAAGTGTCTTGTTCAAGGACACAATCTGTCATCAGGAATTGAACTCATGAACTTGTGATTGTGGTTTGAATACTCTAACCACTAAACTATGTGGCTTCGCACATATATAGATATATACATGCACATGTATGGATGTATTATCTATTCACATTTTTCCCTCTCCTCTTCCTCTCTCTTTCTCCCTCCTTCTCTTCATCTCTCTCTTCCTCCCTCTCTCTTCCTCCCTCTCTCTTCCTCCCTCTCTCTTCCTCTCTCTCTTCTTCTCTCTCTCCCCCTCTCTCTTCTCTCTGGTTGGGTAACCATGTGCCTTCTCTACAGCAAGGTGTCTGTTTCTCTCTCTCTGTCACACTCTAATATTTTGTTATCTGACACAAGATCACCTACTCCGATGCCGCCTCCCCTCCCAAAGATTCCTTGTCTTGCAAAGTTACTTGATGACACTGCCAGTGCAGGTGCCACTTAAAAGCACCGAGTCCACACTGTAAAGTGGCTGGTGTTTGGAAAGGTGTCCAGCTGTAAAAACCTTGCCAAAACTGACCTTGCCAGTGTGAGTGCCTCATAAAAAGCATTCAGTCCACTCTACAGAGTGGTTGGTGATAGGAAGGGCATCCAACCATAAAAACCATGCTAAAACAGACACAGAAGCATGGCGCAATCTCATGCCTGGCCAGCTCCTGTCAGACTGTCCAACCCATGCCAGCATGGAAGGAGGATGTTAAATGGTGATGATGGTGATGATGGTACACCTACTGTCTACTAAATTTTACTCGTAAGCCATCAATCTACTCAAGCCTACAGTTGTAAACACTAGCCTAAGTAAAGTATTACATGGTGGGATCGAATCCAAATATGGAGCCATGTGGCTCCAAATTGAAACTTTAAACTTCAAGGTTATGACTTTTTAGGTGTTGAAGTAGCATAACTCTGGCCCTAGTAACATAATTTCTTGGTTCCAAATGAGTCAGGTTTAACAGTGAAAAGAAATACTAGGACAAGAGTTGTAATTGACAGCCACACTTTATTCAAATGCTTAATGGAAGGTACAGCAAAAGGTTGGTACAACATGAATGATACAGTCAGAAAACATACATATTGGTTTCTCGTGCAGTTGGTATTTGACGATGTGTGCTGGATGGAACACAACAGTGTGTCAAAGTTCTCTGCTGAATAACTCTCCTCTCCCCATACCAAGATCCAAACTCAGTCATACTTTCTGATTTCACTGGAGAAAAACAGGAAAGATTCCTCTTTTTAAAGCTGATGGAGGGCTCCAATAACAAACCTAATTTGCCCATGTTAGACTAGTCTGTCATGTGATGGAGTTGAATAGCCTGCATAAAGCCAGAAAGACACGGCCATCACATGACCAGGTCATGTGACCACTTGTAGAAAACATGCATATGAGCTGATACTTCGGATTTAAGCTTAATTGACCGAATGATTATCATACTTCTGTTATATCTTCTTGCATATCATCATAGTTATTTTGTATGAATGTGACTCAGACCAGGATGCAGTCAGGAATTATTTATTTGGTCATTCTTTCAGATGTTCTTTAAGATTTGAAGGGCTTTGAACATCAGCGCTTAGTTCTGGTTTTATGGTGCTTGAGTAGAGGTGTACACAGTCTGTATCTTTATGGATAGGGTGCTTGACTATATTGAAAGCAATTTATTGTATGGCTTCTAATTTGTTGTGGCCAGTGGCTGAGGAGTGTTTGAGTAGAGGTGGTACAAGAGCTCTGAGATTATGCTTAGAGAATACACCGAGGTCACAGCAGGAAAAGGCAGTTTGGTCCATCCATCCATCATCATCACTATCATTGTCATTATCATTGTCATCATCATCAGTAACGTCATCATCATCATCATCATCATCATCACCATCATTGTCATCGTCATTGTCATCATCACCACCAGTCATCATCATCACCATCATCATTGTCATCGTCATCATCATCACCATCATCATTGTCATCGTCATCATCATCATCATCGTCGTCGTCATCATCATCATCATTGTCATTGTCATCATCATCATCATCATCATCGTCGATTAATATCCATTTTCCATGCTGGCATGGGTTTGGACAGTTTGATAGGATTCAGTAAGCCACAGGATTTCTTCATGCTCTATCTCAGTCAGCTTTGGCATGGTTTTTCTATGACCAGATGCCCTTCCTAATACCAACTGCTTTACGGTGAATTCTGTTTTTTTTTTATGTTTTTGTGTGCCAAATATTTAGTCAGAAGAGAAGAAGCAATACCATAATTTTTACAGGTCCTTAAAGTTGGTGTTCAGTTCGAACTTCTGTAAGTTAACACCTGTAGCAAGAATGTGACCAGAGAAATAAGGGGGTAGTTTTTAGAAGCCAAACCGTCTGCAGTTGAGCTTTGTAGAGAGAAAGCTTTTAGGATTCACAAGAGTAGCAAAGTACTCCATTTCTGTAATCTTTTAAACTTTCACTGGAACAGGAAGGGTTATTGATAAATTGTTTCACTTCATCAATATCCCTTCGAAATTGGCTTTGAAATGCAATGCTACAAAATGAATAAACAGCCATTATCTTGGATATATCTTCCATTGCAAATATTGACAAGACAATGAGAAAACAAACAAATTAGGATTGACTTTTTCTATGATTTTGATTTTATTTTCATTTTTCATCAAGATTCTTCTTTTGCTTTTTATTCTCCTGTATACTATTTCCCTTTCTTTTTGTTATCTTTATTTCATCTCACCCCCCCCCCCCCCCCGCCGACAGCTTAAATTTTCTCTCCCTCTTTTCATCTTTCTATTCTATTCCCGCCTCTCATCTCTGTCTGCCTGTCTCTCTCTCTCTCTTTTTACTACCACTTTATTACTACTTTTTTGTCTCATTCACCTACTCTTATCCTTAGTGCTTTCTCTCTTTCTCATTTCCATGCCATCAATTCTTCTGTTTACTGGTTTCTGTCTCCTGTCAATATTTGTCTGTTATATCCATTCTCATACCTTCCCCCCACCCCACCACACCCATTTTTACTTTGTCTCTCTCTCTCTTTGATTCTCTCTATTCACTATCTCTCCATCATTCTATTTGTTTATATTCTGCTCTACTTTTCCTCCACCTCTCTCTCAAATTCTTCCACTCTTTCTTTCTTTTTTAGTTTTTTTTTCTGGTATTTTTTAATGGCTTGATTTGAAGAAAGGGGTTGTTCCCATGATATTCATGGGCCCTTCAAGATCTATGAGATTAACACAGCTAATGTTTCTTTTAAATAGCTACAACTTTATGCCTACAAACAAAAGGTAGACAGGGAGGCAATTTCAGAAGGTTGGCATTCTGGGGAAGAAGGACTGAAAAAGAAAGTGGAAGATTAATGCAGGAGATTAGATGGGGCACAATACAATTAACTCGTTTGATACCAACCTACTTGATACCACCTTTGATTCTATGGTCTAAACTTTCTGTTTTAAGGTTCTCTAGATTAAAATTTTCCATTAAAATTTCATGTAGATTTAAGTTACAAATGTTAGTTTTATAATGACAAAGTTACTTTACTGTGTTTTCATGATTTTTTAATTACTTGAAATACAAGAGATGAATTTCAATAGAAATATGGTAACAAAAGGGTTAAGAGGAACTCAGGAAGCTCTAAAGGGCTGAAACCATTGTAACAATGGTGGAAAAAGCAATAAGAAGAGACAGCACTTCTGTAGGCCAGGTGTATGTTGATGAGTTGTTTCATGCTAAGCAGTTCACTGGCCTTCTTTTGGATGTGATCAAGGATGTCTGCTTTATGGTTACAGTACCATCTTGGATGATGGAGCAATATTCTATTGTGGGTCTTGCTTGAACTTTGTAAAGGGATAGTAATAGCTAGAAATTTCCTGGCCCTAAAGAGGAAAGCTAGTCTTTTGAGATGTAGCTTTTGCTGTGTTGAGTTTATGAGATCATCAGGAGAGAGGCTCAGTGATAGTGAGGTCAAGTTTTTTATAGTGAGCTCTCATACTCTACACTAACCCTCTTTTCCCATTCCTTCCTCTTCAAAGGATACCTCCGAAATTTTCTCCCTGTCCGTGTTTTGTGAGCAGCCACCAAGTTGCAATTGTCCAAGAGAAATATTAGTTTCAAATCTTGGCACAAGGCCAGCAATTTGGGGGCAGGGGGATAAGTTGATTACATCAACCCTAACAATCAACTGGTACTTATTTTATCGACCCCAAAAGGATGAAAGGCAAACTCGACCTCAGTGGAATTTAAACTCAGAATGTAAAGGCAGACAAACCTGCAAAGCATTTTTTCTGGTGTGCTAACAATTCTGCTAGCTCACTGCCTTTTTTTTAAAAGAAGTCCAAGAAAAATATTAGTGTTTGAATGGCCAGTGAACACCATGGGAGCAATCCCTTACTGCAAACCAAGCTGTTTAGGTGACATGATGTATGGTATTGTTTTCCTGATATGTATGTATAGTGGTTGTTTCTTTGTATTGCTGATGGAGACCCAGATTGGTGTGCCCTATTGCAGAATGGTTTTGAAGTCTCTCTTCATGGGGTCATTGCAGATTTGGCATAAGGCATCTAGTTACATGTGGATGACACCTGTGTGTGAAAGATTAGGAATATTTAAAGGGTGGTGTTGCTGTGTATGAAATGAATGTGAGTAGGTCCTTGATGTATAAGACAAAAGAGTGCAGTGGTATGGGCATGTGTTGAGGAGGGATGAGGAGCATGTTCTGAAGAGGGTGCTAGAGTTTGAGGTAAATGGATAGTGAAGGTGAGGTAGACTGAGGAAAATGTGGAGGGGACAGGTGGAGGAGGAGATTGGGAGGGTTGGCTTGAGAAGGGAGGACACCCAAAACTGGGCAAGATGGTGAGATGGTGTGAGGGTGGTTGTTATGGCATTGAGGTAGATCTGGCCATCACTGTTAACAGGGACAAAACCCGGATTCAAAATGATGGATGATGGAGTGTAGGGGTCAAAACTGCACCTTGGAAAACAATAGATTTGATAGTGTAGGTCAGAGAGTTTTATGAGAACATGATGCAAACATTTTGCTGATGTCAGGAACACTTATGCTGTTTATTCCAAATTATCAGAGGATGAGGGTCCATTGGTGGTTGACATCACAGTATTGTACTGGTAGTCATTAAATAGGGAGTAGGATTGAAAATATTGTAGGAAGTGGTTACTAATGACCATCTCCATCATCTTTGAAATGAAGAAGGGCATTCAACCACAGAAACCATACCAAATCAGACAGGAGCCTGATGCAGCTACTCAGCTTGCTAGCTCTGGTCAAACTGTCCAATTCATGCCACCATGGACAATCGACTTAAATGATGATGATGACAGTGGCTAGATGACTCAATTGGTGAAGAGATGGCGATGGTTTTGTAGTACACATTGGATTTTGAGTTATGAAGGGATGCTGAAAAGTTCCTGGCTTTGGGTAAAAGAAAATACAGGAGGATCAGTTAATCATGATTTTATTCACCATATTCTCCTCTCAGATTCACACACTTATTGCAGTGGTCCTTCAGTTTTTCTAAGCCCTGTAAAAAAACTCCAACCAGGCTTTTTGCAATATCCTTAAAACCAGGAACTTTTTGATGACACCCCCTCAGAAGAAAAAGATAAGCGGTATTTGTAGATAGTGTCTGTGTATTGTTCAAAGACGCTTTTAGAGGGATGTGGATTGCAAAAGTTTCAGCTTCTGTACCAGACGGCATCGGTGTGATAGAAGTGCAAGAGCTAAAGAAAAGTTGTGAATGCTGAAGTCATCGAGAATGATGGCTTCAGAGAGGAGTGAAGTGAAATAGATGTCTTTGTTGAGGGAAGAGACATGTTCAAAGAATCGTTGCTGCTTCTGCTGCTGCTGTTGTTGTTGTTGTTGTTGTTGGTGGTGGTGGTGGTGGTTATTACTTTGATCTCATACTACTCTTTCTGATGCTTCCAATATTTCTTTTTCCTTTTCCTTTCAATTAGTGACATCTTTTCTCATTTCTTACCTCTTTGTCTCTCACCTTTTTTTCTACAAATCTCTCTTCCTCTCTCTCTCTCTGTCTCTGTGTTTCTCTTCCTCTCTCCTTCCCCTCTCTCTCTCTCTCTCTAACAAATCCTTTTCATATCAACAGCTTCTCTTCCCTTGTTGTTTCATAACATCTTTCTCTCTCACATGTTCATATAAACATCTGTTTGATTTTCTCACATTAACTTCTCTTTCCCTTTCAACTAATCACACTAGCATTTCTCACTATTTTTCCATCACCCTCTTTCTCTGTCTCTCCCTTTCCTTCTCTCTCTCTCTCTCTGTCTGTCTGTCTCTCTCTCTTTCTATTTTTCTTTCTTAGACCAACCTCTCTCACCTATTTTTATGCCAACCTCTCTTCACTTTTCACCTTTGTGTGCCACCATATCATCTTTTTATCACTCTCTCTCTTTCTTTCTCCTTCCCTCTCACTCCCTCTTTCTACCCCTTTTCCTCTCTCTCCCTCTTTCCCTCTCTCTCTCTCCCCTTTCCCTCTCTTTCCCTCATTCTCTCTATCGCCCTCTTTCTACCCCTTCCCTTTCTCTCCCTTTTTCTCTCCCATTTTCTGCCCCATTCCCTCTCTCCCTCTCTCTCTTTCCTCTCTCTCTCTTTCCCCTCTCTCTCTTTCCTCTCTCTCTCTTTCCTCTCTCTCTCTTTCCTCTCTCTCTCTTTCCTCTCTCTCTCTTTCCTCTCTCTCTCTTTCCTCTATCTCTCTTTCCCCTCTCTCTCTTTCCCCTATCTCTCTTTGCCCTCTCTCTCCTTCTTTCTCTTCCTCTCCCTCTTTCTGCCCCTTTCCCTCTCTCTCCCTCTTTCCCGTTCTCTTCCTCTTTTCCTCTATCTCCCTCTTTCTCTCTCTTTTCTCTCTCTCTCCTCCCTCTCCCTTCACTCTCTTCTTCCTCACTGTCTCTCATCTCCCTCTCTCTCTCTCTCATTCCTCTCCTTCATCCGCTCCCCCCTTTGCGCCCACTTCCCCTCTCTCTCCTTTCTCTCTTTAAGCTATCCTCCCCCTCTTCCCATCCATACACTCTCAGCTTCCTTTTGGTTCCCCTTATTTAATGCCACTAATTGAATAATGAAATAGCCTGGAATTAAAGTTTATTTTACCATTGCACATCATCTGTAGTTGTTAAGTCTCTGTGAAGAAAAAAAAAATAATACTAATAATAAAACTAATGATAAAGGCAATAATGAAAGCTCTGTGTGTGTGTGTGTGTGTGAGAGAAAGAAGAGAAAGAGATAGAAAAAGTACGTGTGAAAAAAAAATGCTCCATGCTAAAACAACAAGGCTTCCAGCTTAGAAGCCTCTCAGTTCTGGGCTTTCTGTTGGCTTATTTATATGTTTCTGTATTCATTTATTCAATTATTTGGTAAAGAGATGAAAATAAACTTTGGAATTAAACAACAATTAAACAACAACAACAACAACAACAATAATAGCAACAACTAGAAAAAAAAAAGAAAGACAAAAGAAAATAGAAAAGCAGAATTTTTTTTTTTTTTAAATAGTGAATTGTTTTTCTTTTTTTAATTGAAGGAAAAAAAAATAATACTAATGATAATACAAGAAAAAAAATAAAAGCAGTAATGAAAAAAATATTAAAAAGAAAAAAAAAACACGTAAAAGTTGAGATAAAAAAAATAGCAGCAAAAAGCAGTAAAAACTCAAGAAAATTTCAAAATGAAATAAAAGAAGACAAACTGGAAAGAAAATATATAAAAAGGAAAATTGAGCTGAAAAGCAGCAGTAAAAACAACAATAAACACATATGTACACACATGCATACATACATACAAACATATGTACATACATACACACATACATACATATATGAATGTGTGTGTGTGTGTATACAGACAGACATACACATTCACACACACACACCATACATGCACACATAGTTGCATATATATATATATATATATATACACACACACACACACACATATACACATACAAGACAAAACAGGTAATCTTTACATCCTAATACGGATTTATGTCACAGCATCCTCTGTAAAAGGCAAAATGATAAGAGAGCATTGAAGAATGTGGTGGGAGGTGGAGTGGGAGGGAATAAGGATAAACAAATCTTTTTGTTTCATTTTTTTTTTTTTTTTTGTACTGTAATGATATTTGGGGAAAATTAATCAAAACCATTCACAGCAGTTGTCATTGTTGAATGGGCGTGGCATTGCTGTAATTATCGCATTTGTTGTTGTGGTTGTCATTTTGCGATTATTGATGTTCTTGTTGTTGTTGTAGTTATCGTTGCGACTGTTGACGTTCTAGTTGTTGTTGTTGTTGTTGTTGTTGCTGTAGTTTTATGATAAGAATGATGATGGGTGTGAGTTTTCAAAATGTGCATATCCGGAGAGCTAGCTCTCCGACTACGTATGTATTTAATTAACTTTTCTTCTTTTTTTTTTTATTATTATTTGTTGTTTGTTCTTTGTTTGTTTGTGTTTTTCCTTTTTCAGTTTAATCTTTTGTTTTTCTTTTCGTTTTTTTTTTTATCTTTGTTTGTTTCTAAAGAATCCAACTTAGATTAATAGAAAATAGAATATAATTACAGCAAAGATAATTTCATATAAGCTGAGATAAAAGATATTAGACACCTTATTTAGAATTCTGTAGGGTAAATGCAAGATATACACGCACACACACAGCTATGCACATACACCTATATACACACACATATACACATACACACAAACATACACATATACAAACATACACATACATGCACATATACAAATACATATACATGCATGGACAGTGGTATTCATAAACCAGTACATGTGTGTGCTTGTGTGTGTGTGTGTGTGTGTGTGTGTGTATGTGTGTGTGCTTGTGTGCATGTGTGCATATATGTGTGTGTGTGTGTGTGCGTATGTGTGTGTGTGTGTGTGAGAGAGAGAGAGAGAGAGAGAAAGCTTTAGCTTGTTTCTTTTTGAGTGTGTGATTCCTTAGCCTTTACTTCCCCCACTCACCCAGGTGAGCATGCTGGAGTGATTAGGGGTAATTAGTTTTTAAAAGTGATTTTCTTAGTGAGAAGTTGATGTTTTTCTACACTTCAATCTCACACGCCATCTCTACAGTTACCAAACTCAACATCACACTTCAATGTACAGATGCAAACCAATGTTCTCCGTATAATATTACTTGTATTAAAGATGGTGAGCTGGTTGAATCCTTAGCACAATGGGTGTAACGCTTAGCAGCAATTTGTCCATCTTTATGTTTTGAGTTCAAATTCCACCAAGGTCGACTTTGTTTCTCATCTTTTCAGGGTCAATAAAATAAGTACCATTTGAGTACTGGGGTCAATCTAATTGACCTATCCCCCCCCCACCGAAGTTGCTGATCCTGTGCCAAAACTCAAAAGCAGTGTTCCTTGTATCAGTTCACGGTTCACTTCACTTCATGCTCTTGCTTGATGAGGCTGAGGTCATCTCAAGTTAGTGGACCAAGAGACATCATCATGCATAAAGCTGACCAAATCCACTGGTGCTCTCCATCACTGGTAGTCCTGTGTCAGCCTCTCTGCCAAGATGGCAGGCCCATCATCCAACTATTCTGTGGAGGACCAACAGTCCACCCAGAAGAGTCCTCAACCTGTTATTGATACCAGCCAGTAGAAACCAGATTGTATCAGTTCATGTCAAATTAAATCAGGCCAGGGGAAATTATGCTTGCACCTGAACACAAGAAGTAGTCATTCACTTTAATCTGTTTGAAATAAAAGCTAAATGCTACTCAAATCACACCACTTTACTATTAAAAAAAAAAAACACAAAGACACAGTGAATGAAGTGATACTAAATACAAGCTGCTTGAAAAGAAAATGGTTAGTTAATTTTGGGACACTTTTGATTTAGACTTTGTATCAGCAAACTGCAGGCTGCACCACTAAAAAAAATTCAAGGTAATTTTTCATTCAGGTGTTCTATACAGAAACACTCAAGAGTTGCAGTGTGCCAGTGACTGTCTAGACCAGACCCTTGAAAGGGTCTGGTCAAACAAATTGCTCATAGTATTTTACTTTTTCTAAACCTGGTTCTTACTCTGTCAATCACTTATGTCGAACTGCTAAGTTATAGGGATGTAAACAAACCAACTCCAATTGTCAGGTGGTGGTAGTATCGATGGCGGTGAAGGACAAACACAAACATAAAGAGACATACACATGCATTCACACACATACACACACATACACACACACACACACAAACACATGCACACACATGCACATACATATATCATCATCATCATTTAACATTCGTTCTTCATGTTGGCATGGATTGGACAGTTTGGCAGGAGCTGACAAGGCTAAGAGCTGTACCAGACTCCATTGTCTGTTTTCGCATGGTTTCTACAGCTGGATGCCTTTCCTAACACCTATATATATATATATATACATATTCTTTTACTCTTTTATTTGTTTCAGTCATTTGACTGCGGCCATACTGGAGCACTGTCTTTAGTCGAACAAATTGACCCCAGAACTTATTCTTTGTAAGCCTAGCACTTATTCTATCGGTCTGTCTTGCTGAACCGCTAAGTTACGGGGACATAAACATGCCAGCATTGGTTGTCAAGTGTCCATGGTGGGGACAAACACAGACACACAAACATACACACACACACACATATGCATATATATATATGACAGGCTTCTTTCAGTTTCCATCTACCAAATCCAATCACAAGGCTTTGGTCAGCCCACAGCAATAGTAGAAGACACTTGCCCAAGGTGTCACACAGTGGGACTGAACCTGGAACCATGTTGTTGGTAAGCAAGCTACTTACCACACAGCCACTCCTGTGCCTATAGCAACTCTTATATATATATATATATATATATATATATATATACACACATATACGGTGGGCTTTTTTCAGTTTCCATCTACCAAATCCACTCACAAGGCTTTGGTTGGCCCAGGGATATAGTAGAAGACACATGCCCAAAATGGCATGCTATGGGACTGAGCTTGGCACCATGGGGTTAGGAAGCAAACTTCTTACCACACAGCCATATCTGTGCCTTAAACAGGATTTTCGTTAAGAATTATAAGCTACAAACCACTTTCTCAATTATTCCTTCTAAGCTGTTATTCTACCACTGGGCATTAAATGGAAACAACTTTTTTCTTAGAATTATCTTTCTGTCTGTGATTCTGTTATTCAAGGTGTCCATGGTGACCTAGGAGTTTAGGAAGGAGACATTAGGTGCCAGTGTTTAATATGATTGACGAAAGATTTAGTTGTTGTAATGGTAGATTGAACAACTTACCTTGCCTTGTACTCTCATGTTGCCTTCTAGCTATCTCATTATTGTGTTGACATTGCAAGTAATATAGCAAATAGTTACATTGTAAACTGGAAGAGATGTGTTGTTACTGTGGATATAACAACCAATTATAGAACAGAATACCACAAAAATGGCACTGAATTGTATTCCTGATGTCATTATCTATGTTAAAGCTGAAACTCCTTGATATTGAACATATCCTTTCCAAATAGGTATGACTGGATGTTTTATTGGAAGATAATTTTACACTGGAGAGTGAGCAGTGATATTGTGTGATATTGTGTGTAAACTCAATAGAAAGTTGCTGTTGTATCCATTCTTTACTGAAATAACCAGATGAGATAACTATGCAGGTACATAATACTCTTACAGAAAATATACATTACAATACACCTCACACACCGTCACACACACACACATACTTGCTCATGCACCTCTTCATATAAGTGTTTATATACATGTGTGTCTTTATTATATATATATATATATATATATATATATATGTATGTATGTATGTATATACGTATGCATATATGTATTTATGTATGTATGTGTATGTGCTTTAAAGAAAATCTTTAGGATTTATTCATGTTTCTTTTTTTCCTTTTCGGTGTATTGAAGCTGGCCACTAACCAAGTGGTAAAGCTCTTTTTCTTTTTCAGTTAAGACAAGTGTTGGGTGTTCGTGGTCATCTGAATCAGTTGATGTATGTATATATGGATGTTTTGTGTTCATGGATAACTTGTATATGTGTGGTGGATATGTGTTTCATTTTAGTATACATGTGTCTGTGCTTCACACTTTTTACTCTTTATTTAGAATGAATAAGGGAGTGCTACAAAGTTCCTGGCTTTAAGGGTATCATGGAAGGCCTGTTTAGATGCCCAACCTTCCAAGTTCTTTTACAGGACTTAGAAAAATTGAAAGACCACTGCAATAAGTGTGTGAATCTGAGAGAGGATGTACTACATAAAATCAAAATTAACCAATCCTCCTGTATTTTCTTTTACCCAAAGCCAGGAACTTTTCAGCACCCCCATCATATATATCTATGTATTTATTTATGTATGTATGTATGTGTGTGTGTATATGTATGTTTGTGTATGCATGTGTGTGTGTATGCATACATCATACATATTTTCATACATACACATGCATAAGAGAACAAAGGTCTTACTTTGTGTAAATGCAATTTAATAAACTTGAAAAGTTCAGATAACTCTATGACTATGGAAAGCAGATTTTTTTAATAGACCATAACAATATAAATTCACTTTGATAGATTTTAGATTGGGCTATGGACTAAATGAGGTTGTCTTTCTTTTAGGTGAACCACTCTCCAAGCTTCAATGTTGATTCTGCTCTAGATAAGGAGATAAAGAGCACTCTTGTTGGTGATACTTTGGCTCTTTTAAACTTTGGTGCTTCAAATCGACGGAAGTGTACAGAAGAAGAAAGAAAGCGAGTCAAAGATCGACTACTTGGCCGCAATGTTAAAAAGGAAACCAAGTATATAATTTTTTTCTTTTCTTTGAGGTTTCTTGCCAAATTATCTCCGATAAATAAATTTGTTCGATGTATAACAGCTTGATATAGATTTAGAAAATTCTCCTTTTTTTTGTGAGAAAAAGAAATTTTTAGGATGACATTGATGTGATGTCCAGAATGGAGGCACAATGGCCCAGTGGTTAGGGCAGTGGACTAGTGGTCATAGGATCGCGGTTTCAATTCCCAGACCGTGCGTTGTGAGTGTTTATTGAGCGAAAACACCTAAAGCTCCACGAGGCTCCGGTAGGGGATGGTGGCGAACCCTGCTGTACTCTTTCACCAAAACTTTTTCTCACTCTTTCTTCCTGTTTCTGTTGTACCTGTATTTCAAAGGGTCAGCCTTGTCATACTGTGTCACGCTGAATATCCCTGAGAACTACGTTAAGGATACACATGTCTGTGGAGTGCTCAGCCACTTGCACGTTAATTTCACGAGCAGGCTGTTCCGTTGATCGGATCAACTGGAGCCCGCGACGTCGTAAGCGGCGGAGTGCCAAGAACAACAACAATGTCCAGAATGTTGTATAAGATATGATCTATCAGGAATAATACATTGAAACAAAGAAAGTACAAAATAAAATGAAATCAAACAATAACCACGGGCATGGTTGTGTGGTAAGAAGCCTGTTTCCCAACCTCATGGTTCCTGATTCAGTCCCACAATGTGACACTTTGGGCAAGTGTCTTCTACTATTATAGCCTTGGGCCGACCAAAGCTTTTTGAGTGGATTTGTAAGACGGAAACCGAAAGATGCCCATCGTGCATATATATGTGTGTGAGTGTGTGTGTGTGTGTCTGTGTCTCTGTGTGTGTGTGTCTGTGTCTGTGTCTGTGTGTCTGTGTTAGTGCATGCTACAAATTTCAAGACAGTAAATAAATCACACATTTTTTTGTACCCTTATATTTTTAGAGTAAAGTACTAAGACTTGTGTATGATTATATATCAGTGAACTAATATAAAGAAATATGAAATGTCATTTTAAAAAGAATATAGAGGTGGAGTATTATTGAGTTTTAATAGCAAATGCTACACTTCACATGCACACACACGCACACACACACACACACACACACACACACACACACACATACATACATACACAAAAATATTCTTGTCCCTTTATACTACTACTCCCCATTGATGTGTCTTGTTCTGCTGTTTACTTGGTGATCTCACTGCTGCTGGTGTCACATAAAATGCACCGAGTACACTCTGTATGGTGGTTGGTGTTGAGAAGGGCAATTAGCATTAGGAAAGGCACCCTGCCATAGAAACCATACCAAAACAGATAGCAGAGCCTGGAGCAGTCTTCTGACTCGCCACTTCCTGTCAAACTGTTCTATCCTTGTCAGCACAGAAAATGGATGTTAAATGGTAGTGGTGGGGGGGAGTAATGATGATGATGATGATGATGATAAGATGGTGAGTCTCTATCATTTGATGACAAGGACTCAGTTGTTTGATCAATTGAATTACCTGCTCCTGAATTACTAAACTGGTTTCAAATTTTGGCACAAGGCCAGCAATTTCAGGGAGTGGATAAGTCAATTACATCAGCCCCACTGTTCAGCGGGTACATATTTTATTGACCCCAAAAGGATTCTGAAAGGCAAAATTGACCCTGGTGGCATTTGAACTCAGAATGTAAAGTTGGAAGAAATGCCGCTAAACATTTTCTCCAGCTTGGTAATGATTCTGCTAGCTCACCACCTTGCCTAAATTACTAAATTAACATATAGATAGCTGAGTATTCCACAGTCACCTGTACCATTAACATATTCATTTCATTCAAATCTGAGTATATAAACTCCACAATATGCTTTCAGTCATAAATATATTTGTATGTATGTATATATGTGTATATATATATATATTTATATATATATATATATATATATATATATATATATATATATATATATATATATATATATATCAATAATAATAAAGGGTAAAATTGATTAATCAATTACTAATTAATAATTTTACCAAGTAGTTCGGTATGTTAAAAGAACCATTATCGGTAACCTTATACAAAAAAATTTATAATTATAAGCATAATTATAATTGAGGTTCAGTAAAATTGCTTCACCACATACTGAAATTTAGAAATAGCAGTTAAATTATGCTTATAACTATAAAATTTAGGCTTATAATTATAAAATTTTTTGTATATATATATATATATATATATATATATATATATATTAATAATTAAGGGTGCTACAAGTGGCACCAGCACGCTAAAAAAATATATATATGTGGTGGTGCCATGTAAAAGCACCTGTGCAATACCATGTAAAAGCATGTGTACAGTGCCACCTAAAGTGCCTGTGCTGTGCCTCATAAAAGTACCCATGCAGTGCCATGTAAAAGCATCCTGCACACTCTGTAAAGTGGTTGGTGTTAGGAAAGGTATCCAGCCTTAGAAACCATGCCAAATCAGACTGGAGTCTGGGGCAACTCCCCAGCTTGCCAGCTCTTGTCAGACCATACAATCCATGCCAGCATGGACAACAAAGGTTAAATGATGATGATGATGAAATATATATATATATATATATATATATACACAACAATCATATACATGTATACACATGCACATGTGTATGCGCATGCATGCACACACACATACACACACACACACATTATATCATAGCCCATCATTGCCAAACAATTTTTACAATAGAATCGATTTCAATTTTATCGATTCCATGTCAGACTAGGTCTTCCCAGATGATTAAGTCTCTTGGAACATGGCAGATTTCTGCATTATTTGTGGCAATTCATAATGTCTTGATAAACAAAGTTTTTTTTATTTTTCCATTTGGTACATTGATGTAAAATTTTTCTTACTTCCTACTCTTGAACATCCAACACAAAGTTGACCATAGGTGAAGCAGAGCTCTTCGGGGTGTAAATCAGCAACCAAAAATGATTGCCCTTGCAATTTGTTGAGGGTCATAGCAAAACTAAGACTCATTTGGAATTTAAGTTGTTTGAACTGAAATGAGACATTATTTCTTGAGTGTGCAATGGAAGCTCTTGTGTATTTATCATCTTCCACTGCATCCTGTGCTCTAGTGTCTCTTGAGGCCATGTGATGTACGCTTATGTTTGCATACATGCATACATTCATACTTATACACATATATATGTACATACATATACAGAAATTTATGTTGATGGTGTGTACAGACTTTTATCTATTAATTTATGTGAGACAAACAAAGACAGCATAACCTGGAACTAGTTTTTTCCTATCTGTCCTTCATTCAACCATACATGTCATCAGATTGAAAAGTAATTCAACAACTCTAGATAGTCCAAGAGTGTAAATTATCTGTTGTCATCTTTTATACCTCAGGAATTTCAAAAGGAATTTGGGCATCTATCACCAAGTAAAAATTCTTTTTATTCTTTTTATTTAAGGTAAGAAGAGAGTGGCGGATGATGTAGAGTTTCTCTGTGATACATAAGTAGCAGGAATTTCATAATTTTTAAAATGTCTGTACCTTATTTAACACTGCATTTGAGATACTAGTAGTCTCTACTTTGTCTCTGCATTTCTAAACATGCTTTGAAAGTGTTTTTGCTACTTCATGACTCAGTGAGTCGTTATGCAAATGTAGGCAACTCTAGAAGGAGTTCTCTATAAGCCCTCTGTAGCTTGTTGGTGTCTACTGATTGAGACATCAGCCTGATATACAATTCTTTTCTCTCAGCATTTATCCCTCTGTTGGGGAGCAAGGATCTACATTAAGCCACCTACATTTTTGCAGTTCGGCTCTTGATGACATTAGATGTATTTTTACGTGCAACTGTAACTCACCTTAATGCTATTTTTGTAGGACAGGTTATGGAATCTAAGGCTATTTATGAAGTGTTTTCCAGTCAGGAAGAGTAAATGTTTTACAACTCTGGTTTTTGTAAAGGTGTTGTATTGCAGATTATACCATATAAGATTTCTTTTCCTATTGTTTTTAGGGCAATTGCTAGGTAGTATTGGTGAGTATTTTTATTCATTCTTGGTCATAACTCTGTCGTGGTTCCTTACTCTAGTACTTTATAAACATATTGAATGTGGCTCTGTCAGAGGATAATTCACTTAACCTTTTGCTGATGCTCCATGGCATGTGTTTGATGGTGTTCAATCATTGGTTCAATTGAGTGCAGATGTACAACAAGCAGTGGCATTTGGATTCTTGAATGAATACCTCATATAGTTAAGGGCTAAGTTTACATGTGACATCCAGAGAATTAATATTTTTAAGGTTTGCTTCAGCTGTCACCTTCAGGTAGAATTTGTTGAATGTTTCAATTATCTTTTTTCTGCGGAATCACTCATTCTTTTTCAATTTATGACCCTGACTTCACTGTCCAGAGCCATACTAATACCATTAAAAGAAATCTGTAGTTCACTGAGTGGGGAGAAGCCCATTGGCTCACATAATATATTTTTACCATCATCAAATCTACTGACGATGACATATATATTAAAATCAGCTGTGCCTTCTTTCTTAACCCAGCAAACATCTATGTTAAAAAGGAGGGATCTCTTAGCTTGCTTAATGATCTGCTGTACTTGATTATTAACTTTATGGAAAAAATAACCAGTTACTGAAACACATGGTTTTGCTTCTTCAAGAAAAAATGCTTTGAGATATGCCTTGTAAACCATGCTAGTGTTCCCATTAGCAACACATTAGTTTATTACATAGGGCTTACAGAGAACTCCTTCAAGGGTTGTCTGTATTAATTTGGCAGCTCATTCTGTTATAACCATTGGAAAAATACTATAGTGCTTTGAAATTAAAAGTAAAAGGTCATCACCCTCTCATGATTGTTGTCAGATTTGGCCCAATAATTCAAAAATTAATTAAAGTCTGGTGGCATTTGTCTGGCATAGAAGCTCCAAATCAGTCACAATCCAATGCCAGTCTTAAAAAATAAAAAGCACAAAATAATTTCTTCTAATTGACCCATACTGAAATTCTCCTTTGAGAATTTCAGAGAGAATACTCCCAAACTATGACAGGTGACAACTGTCAACTTACCACAGCTTAGAATCATTCTCTTGCTTTCCAGCTTATTGACTGAAGGTTGACTGATCAAATTCATGGCTCATGGGTACATAATCCTTGCCTATTTTACACATGCACGCACACACACACATATTTTGTTATATCTAGGGAGGATCATTATGCTAATAATAACACACACTAGTTCAATTTCATTTCTCTTATAAGTGACCACACCTCTACTCCCCTACATGTACATAGATATAGGCCTGCTTCTCAACCAAATGCAAAAAAACAACATACACTAATACATAAATACATACATACATACATACATACATACTTATATTTATATCATCATCATCATTTTCATTTAACATCCGTTTTCCTTGCTGGCATGGGTTAGATGGTTTGACAGGGACTGACCAGCTGGAGAGCTTCTTGGGCGTTGATTGTCTATTTTGACGTGGTTTCTACAGCTGGATGCCCTTTCTGACACTATTCTCTTTTCAGAATGTAATGGGTGCATATACATGGCATGGGTGCTTTTATGTAGCACCAGCATGAGTGCTTTTGCATGGTACAGTATGGATGTTTTTGTGTAGCATCAGCAGGGGTATTTTTATGTAGCACTCGCATGTGTGCTTTTTACATGGCACCAACATCTGTGAGGTCAGAAGGTAAGGACATCTTGGCTGAGAGACAAGTGGGGAGGGCATGGCTGTATAGGACATACCACAGTTTTACTTAGCTTGACATGTCTTCTGAAGCACAGCAAACAGCCAGAGGTCTCAGTGCTTCAGTCTCCTCTATGAGGTCCAGTGCCAGAAGATCCTTTCTCACCAATATATATATATATATATATATATATATATATGTCAGGATTTTCTTTCACACACTCTTGTAATCCCAAACACTTCAAACATCTGGTCCTCACACTGCAAAACATTGACAAACTTCTTCCTTTCTGCTTCTCCCTTAGTTAAATATACCTATCTCCTAGCCTCCTTTCTGATATAGTTCCCTGCTACTACCAATCTTCCAGTCCTTCCTGGCCCATTTCTTCACTCTAATGTCCCTGTCTATTACATTGTTCCACCACCATGTTACCTTAGGTCTTGCAGGGACTTTGCGTCAGCCACAAATTTGGTCAGTGATCTTCATTAAGTTGTCCCTTAGGAACCTCCAGTTATCCTCTATATCTCCCTTTTACCTATCATATGTTTCAGGTAAAATGTCTCTAATTCGCTGACTATTTAGAGGACTTTTAAGCCTCCAGATCTTTCTTTCCCAGATTGGTTGTCTTCTTAGTTACTGTCTACCCCTGAGTCTGAAGTCACCGACGACTAACCTATGTTAAGGGGTGCACTCTTCATCTGGGAAAGACTTTGAATTTATGAGCAACCATCTTTCCTGCTTTCTGATGAGAATGTAGTCAATCTGGCTTGTGTATCCATCAGATTGATAGGTGAACAAGTGACTGACTGGTTTCTTGACATTAGTACTGCAAATCATAAGGCCATTTGCATCAAAGAACTCCAGCTGTGTGGTTCACTCCTCATTGTGGGAACTGGCTCTGTAGCCTCTATACACTCCATAGAAGCCAATCAGATGCTACCCAACATGTCTATTGAAGTCAACTGTCCATATATATATGTATATATCACCATCATCATCAATGTTTAATATCCACCTTCCATGTTAGCATGGGTATATTAGCCCATAATAAAACAGAAATAAAACTGTTGAAACAAGAGGTGTTTAAAAATTTAATGTCTTATGATTTTGTAATTCGTTGTAATTCCAGGGAAGAGCAAGAACAAGCTCATGAAAAATATTTGGAAAGTCTTGACAATTATGAAACCACCCACCTTGGAAACTTTCGGAGAATTTATCCAAGTGAAGTATCAAAAAAATACGATCCGTTCTTCCAAAGTAGCTCTAGTCTCTTTCAGGAGACAATAGCCTTCAAGGCTAGAAGTGAATTGGTCAGGTAAGAGAGAGAAAGAGACTTTCTAGACATTTCAAAGTGTTTTGGCACCAGTCTCTGAAAATTATGTTGCCGTTTTTGTTGTTGTAGTTGTGGTTGTTGTAGTTGTTGCATATCCCCAGGTAAGTTATGATTGAACAAACCTATTATCAAAAGCATTTCCAGCTATGAACTTCCTGTTTTTTTTCTTCTTTAGTACTGTACACTGAAGACAACAAACTTCAATGTATCAAATCATTCTAAGACAGTTGGATATAATTTGAGATAAATTAAGCTGCTTTTTTAAGATTGTGGTCTCGATTCCTGGGCCGGGTAACATGTGTTTCTGAGAGCAAAACACTTCATTTCCTGTTGCTCCGGTCCACTCAGCTGGCAAAAATGAGTAACCCAGCAATGAGCTAGCATCCTATCCAGGAGGCCTATATATATATACACCACGGAAACCAGGAAACTGACCTTTATGAGTCTCTAGGGCTCAAGAAGGATGCTTTATCCTTTATCCTTTTCAAGCAAACTGAACAATGATATAGAAATTTCATCATTAGATTATATAATTCTTGTAGGTTTTTATAATTATGGCATTAAATATAATTTTATTTACTTTCTAATCAACTTGTAATTAATCCTTTCTACTAAAGACACGAAGCCTGAAATTTTTCTTTTTGGTGGTGGGGGACCAGTTGATTACTGGTACTTAATTTATCGACCCCAAACGGATGAAAGGCAATGTTGACCTCTCTTTTACTCTCTTTTACTTGTTTCAGTCATTTGACTTTGGCCATGCTGGAGCACCGCCTTTAGTCGAGCAAATCAACCCCAGGACTTATTTTTTGTAAGCTTAGTACTTATTCTATCAGTCTCTTTTGCCAAAATGCTAGGTTACGGAGACGTAAACACACCAGCATCAATTGTCAAACGATGTTGGGGGGACAAACACAGACACACAAACACACACACATATATATATATATATATACATATACATATATATGACGGGCTTCTTTCAGTTTCCGTCTACCAAATCCACTCACAAGGCTTTGGTCGGCCTGAGGCTATAGTAGAAGACACTTGCCCAAGGTGCCACGCAGTTGGACTGAACCCGGAATCGTGGCTGGTAAGCAAGCTACTTACCACACAGCCACTCATGGAATTTGAACCCAGAACATAAAGCTGGACTAAAAGCCACTAAGCATTTTGACCAGCAGGCTAACAATTCTGCTAGCTGCCTTTAATCAACTTGTAATTAATATCCTACTTGAAATAATCTAAAATGCAAACTTTTAAAGATTAGAAAGGCTTCCATTTTGTTTTGTGTACCATGTTTGTCAGCATATAAAATGCATTCTGACATAAGACACATCCTTACTCTACAAGTACATTTTGTCCTCATCTTGTATGTTTCATCATACAGTTTTTTATTCAGTATTTTATCTGTAATATGGCCACAGTGCATATTTAAGAATTAAAAATGGGTGGTTAATGTGGTATATCATTTTTAGCTGTGAGGGTAGCTGGTAGTTTCTTTTTAGACTTCATTGCAGAAAGCCTATCATTTAGAGATTGCGAAGAAGAAAAGTTGCAACTGATCATACATAAAAATTTCATCATGACCATTGATAAAACATTCTTCTTTCTTTTACTCCACCTTTTCTCTCCACAGACTGTTCTTTCTGTGATGGTATTCAATGTCATTTTACCATTTCTAATCTTGCTCTTAGCTTCTTTTTAAAGTCGTTTATCAAAATTTGCAAAATCAATTCTATTATTTTGTTTGTTTTCACTCTGTTTCAGCAAAAACACTATTCTGCTCCCCCGCCTCCAATGTCTTTTTCTACTTTTTTTCTTTTTTCTTTTTCTTTTTTTTTTTTGCTACATAAACACAATATCTTTGTAAAAAAATTTCATTTTGAATGTTGTTTTAGAACTTAGCAAACCTTAAATCAATAATCAAAGCTATGTTCTATAAAAGCAGAAGTCTCTCAGAGTTAGTGAAACCATTTAAATATTTGATGCAGTATTGGTCATTTGAAGTACGACCAATACTATATCTCACCCAATTTCTTGACTTACACTCATGCAAATGAAATGGAAAAGAAATCTTTTGAGGTTCTAGGTCAAATTATTCACTAACTCTGAGAGACTTCTTCTGCTTTTATAGAACATAGTCAAGTCATAAGCCCTCTTATATACAACCAATATTATATCATTATCAAACTGAAAAATTTTACAGGTTATATGGGTCTATCAGACTTTGGAAATTATAAAATAACTAACGTAGGTGTAGGCATGGCTGTGTAGTAAGAAGCTTGCTTCCCAACCACATGGTTCTGGCTTCAGTTCCACTACATGGCACCTTGAGCAAGTGTTTTCTACTATAGCCTCAGGCCAACCAAAGCTTTGTGAGTGGATTTGGTAGACAGAGACAGAAAGAAATCTGTTGTATATATATATATATATATATATATATATATATGCTTATGTTTGTGTATGTGCTTGACAACTGATCTTGGTGTGTTTACATCCCCTAACTTAGCAGTTCGGCAAAAGAGACCAATAGAATAAGTAGCAGGCTTACAAAGAATAAGTCCAGGGGTTGATTTCTTCAACTAAAAGGTGGTGCTCCAGCATGGCCACTGTCAAAATGACTGAAACAAGTAAATGTGTAAAATGTAATACTATTTATCATACATTAGTATCACCACTCTGCTAATAGCTTGTCTTTTTGTTTAACAATATTACTATTGTTAAAGTTGGGTTTTATAATGTTGATGACTATGCGTCAGACGAAATACTGCTAAGCATTTCGCCCGGTGTGCTAACGTTTCTGCCTGCTGGCCGCCTTATGAGGTAGATTCTATATGCCAGATGTCCTTCCTGTTGTCAACCTTTGTTTTCTTTTCCAAGCTGGATAATATTTCCCATATGCAGACAATGTCACAAAACACTGGAAATTAATGGCACTGTTTGTGTAATATCAGTTTCAAATTTGGGAACAGGGCCAGCAATTTTGGGGGAGGGTACAAGTTGATTACATAGACCCCAGTGCCAACCACTTTACACAGTGTACTAGGTGCTTTTTACATGGCACCAACAGCAGTGAGGTCACTGACTAACTTGCAAAACAAGACTCCTCAGTTTCATATATTTGATAGGCACCAGCAGTAAAAAAAGAAAAGCAAAAAGAAACATTTTTTTTTAATATTTTGATTAAAGTAGAGTATTTGTTAAATGTTTTCACAAAAGTTGCCTTCTTAGATAGAATCACTTTTGCAAATATTTATGATTTTGTTTGAGAAAGACATGTACACTTCATATTCTTTAAGTGTCATTTCTTTAAATTATCAAGATTCTAAAGTTATGTTAATCAGAATCTGGACAGATCTGTCGGCAATCTCAGAGGGAAAAATGGTTTTCACTTTTTAACTTTAAAACTGTTAACATTCTTAAGAAAATAACATTTTAAAAAGTTTCCCAATTGATGATAAACTGTCATGTAAAGGTAAAGACCCCCTTCAGGCACAAGTCTGGGCAAGGTTGTTTATTGAAGACTAGCAGCCTCCCCTCTCCATGCCACCGATGTTATCCAAGGGAAAGGTAAAGGCTGATACAGCTTGGCAACAGTGACATCACAATTCATTTCTACAGCTGAATGAACTGGAGTAATGTAAAATAAGGTGTTTTGCTCAAAAACACAACATAGAACCCACTGTTGGAATCTAATTCACTGCCTCATGATTGTGAGCCCGACGCTCTAACCACTGAGCCATGCACCTTCTAAAGATATTTACAGCACCTAGGTTTCCCAAGTGGTTACTCATCTAAGTACTAACTAGGCTCAGCGTTACTTAACTTTGGTGATCGGATGAGAGCAGGTGTTTTCATCATGGTAATAACAATTAGACTTGTATAAGGAATTTTAAATATATATATATATATATATATGTATATATATATTAGCAAATGAATAATAACAGATGATAGATAAATGCCAGTGCATTACAGCTGTTTCTTATGCATACTCGTGGGGGTGGTTTTCTCTGTGTGCACAACCTGAATATTTTACTGGATATTTAATTAACCATAGGTGGTGACCACAGGTTAATCCAGCCCTACCTGGTACTTACCATTTAAAAGTACCCAATTTTCTCAAGAATCCTTATTATATATATATATCATCATCATCATCATTGTTTAACGTCCACTTTCCATGCTAGCATGGGTTGGACGATTTGACTGAAGACTCGCGAGCCAGAAGGCTGCACCAGGCTCCAATCTGATCTGGCAGAGTTTCTACAGCTGGATGCCCTTCCTAATGCCAACCACTCCAAGAATGTAGTGGGTGCTTTTACGTGCCACCGGCACGAGGGCCAGTCACACGGTACTGGCAACGGCCATGCTCAAAAAGGTGTTTCTTACATGCCACCTGCATGAGAGCTAGTCCAGTGGCACTGGCAACGACCTCCCTCGAATGATTTTCTAACGTGCCCCCAGCACAAGTGCTAGAAGGCAACGCTGGTAATGATCACGCTCAAATGGTGCTATTTACAGGCCGCTAGCACGGAAGCCAGACAGCTGCTCTGGCAATGAACACACTCGACAGTGCTGTTAGTGCTCCACTGGCGTGGTGCCAGTCATAGAGTATGGTACACACACACGCAAACACATACATACACACACACACACACACACACACACACACACAACAGGCTTCTTTCAGGTTCCATCAACCAAATCCACTCACAAGGCTTTAGTCAGCATGAGGCTATAGTAGAAGACACTTGCCCAAGGTGCCTCTCTGTGAGACTGAACCTGGAACCATGTGGTTGGGAAGCAAACTTCTTACCACACAGCCATGCCTGCGCCTGATTCTATAAATGAATTTCAAAATATTATGGATATGCTTTATATTTTCGTTTTCTGTGCTACTACAGGCAAAATGATTCAATTTTGTCTTTTGAATGACCTAGTGAATGAACTAATTGAGAAAGATTCAAAAGAGAATTAAAAGCTTGTAAATAAAAATATGTTTCTTTTTCAGAACTGTGGACCTCAAAGCACATAAAACTATAAATAATACCTTGTAAATATTGGATTAAAAAGCCCTTTTGCTCAGAGAAAGTTGAAGGCTGAAGGGCTTTTCAACCCAGTGTTTGCATGCTATTATTTATAGCTTTATGTGCTTCAAGATTCATTGTTCCATAAAAGAATTATTTCATATTCTCTCGAAAGTTTATAAAATCCTTATGACATCAAAAGTAAATGTGTTTGAGAGGCCATTACAAGCATTTTGTGCTTTGAAGAGGACAATGTTTTTGAATAATTAATCAAAAAGGAAATAACATGTAAGGCTGAGTAGAGAGTGTTGAAAAACTGAACACTTTATTTTTATATCCCCTTATTCATCATGCTAACAAACTTCTTCCCCAAAGTTTGATATTTATATGCATTGATTAGACATGGGGTGTGCTCCAATAACTTCGGTCAAAATCTCTTCATCTGTGAAATTTTGATTTCATCATCATCATCATCATCATCATCATCACCATCATCGATTAACATCCATTTTCCATGCAGACATGGATTGGATCGTTTGACAGGGGTTGGCAAGGTGAGGAGCCTTGTCTGTTTTGGCATGGTTTCTACAGCAAGTTGCCCTTCCTAATGCCAACCACCTCACAGAGTATCCTGAGTGCTTTTTATATGAAACCAGCACCAGTGCTTTTTACCTGGCATCATCACTAGTGCTTTTTACCTGACATCGTCACCAGTGCTTTTTACATAGCATCAGTACCAGTACCTTTCATATGGCACCCCGCCATCAGTGCATTTTATATGGCATCATTGCCAGTGCCTTTTATGTGTTACCAGCACTAGTGCTTTTTTTATGTGGCACTATCACCAGTGCTTTTTATGTGGCACCAAGATATTCTCTCACAATTCAAGGCAAAACCAATTATCTTTATTTATCTTACTGTTTCTTTCCTGGAATTTCAAATCAAATGATTAGCTTCCCATCCAACATCTAGATATAGTACCTTGTTAAAATTTTCATCCATTCAAAGGAAAATTTTCAATCAGATTTAAAGTCAAGGTTAAAATAATTAGTAGTGTCTCATCAGTTCTCTAATTTTACATTTTAAATGATTAATATGATATCGCATCAAGCTATTTCTATGTCAGTTAATTTTATTTCTTGCATATTATTGAATTATTTGAAAATTATCATTTTTCTATACATGATCTATAGCTACTTTTTATTGACTACCATCTATCTAGTTTCTGCTCATGTGATTAGCATTGTAAATGATTATTAGATGTAATATTTTAAAGTTTAAAGAGATTTTTTTTTTTATATAAAGTTCCAAATGTGCATACCTAAACAGTACAATGTAACAAGAAGAAAAAATAAAGCTGAAACATTAGGAAAAAATTCAAATATATAACCACGGAGGTGTGAGTTCGAGTCTCATAGCTGGCCACCTACACTTTTTTCTGCAAAATAGGGGTAGTTTATCCTGTTCAGGCTATATCATTAGCATTATCCTGCGGTTGAGAATTAAAAATTACTTCTTTAACTTTTGATGGCAGAGATATGTAGATGTTCACGGCTCAAACTTTGACTAATCAAAACATTTCTATTGTTAATTTTTCCAGAATAAAATTATGTTTCTGAAATTGGCCATTATTTTCAAAACAACCTGATAGTAGTTGTATTCCTTAATTTGAAGAGTGATGATCTTGTTAATGCTGAATCATTTTATTGACTCCCTATCAAGTTATGTAATCTTAAATATTATTATTATTATTATTATTATTATTCAGTAGTTTTATTTTTATAACGTGCTTACACTTCACTACCGAGCGCAGCTCTGTGTGCTTTTGGTATGTGCTGTGGTTTATTGTGATGCTCTTATGGTTACTGTATTGAAAGTGTTTTGCGTAGGATGTGTGCAGTGCCCAGTAGTGCAATTTTCTGTATCTTATATATATTTGTGAGTCCTGGTGTTTTTGTTATGTATTTATCTGAATATTTTTTTATTATACCTAAGGTGCCTACTATGATAGGAATTGTTTCTGCTTTTAGAATCCACATTCGAGTTACCTCTATTTCCAGGTCTTTGTATTTTGAAAGTTTCTCCATTTCTTTTAGAGAAACGTTGTCATCTGTTGGTATTGAAACATCAATTAGAAGGCATTTTTTTCCTTCATGATCTCTGACAACTATATCTGGCTTATTGGCCTTAATTTCTCTATCTGTGTGTATTGGCATATCCCAGAGTATGGTTGCTTTCTCCTTTTTTGTAACCTTATTATTATTATTATTATTATTATTGAGTGAGAGAGCAGCACATGTCATCAAAGTGACACTGGGGTACAAATATACAAAGCCCAATATACCCATCATGACTACCCATCTGATAAGGGTACACCAGGCACATGCATTATTATTTGTCTTTAAATGAAAACTAATGTGATGTTCTATCAGTTGTAAGTATATAGTGCTTATTTTGTGAAAGTATATGATACATATTTTGTATTTTTGAAAGTTGATCAATAATGAGGTATATGCTAAACATTTATTGCATACTACAGTTATCTCCCATTTTTGCAACACTTAAATGAAAGAAATTGTTTTTATGAATTTTACATTCTTGATGTGTGTGTGTGTGTGTGTGTTAATTTTTTTGGTGGGGTTTTGTTTCTTTTCTTTTAATTTCGTCTGAATTCTCTTTGATGTTTTGAATGGCTAACATTTTTCTATTAACTCTTAGTTATAAAATTATTTTTGATGAGTACACAAAAGAGATTAATGCTAGATCTTTTAATGTACATGAATAGTTGATATTCAGTGTGCTTGAGAGATAATTTAATATTACATGCAAGGTGAGGCTATAAATTATCATTTAGAGCATCCTGTGCTAGCAAAAAATTTTTTATTACTTTGAAGTCACATTTAAAGTTTTGTTAATATTTCATTGCTATCTTATTGCACAAAGTCAAACTTCTTATGTCCAAATAACTGTTAGCTACCTCAAATTTTCCAGTAAGCTGACAAAATGAGTTGGTGTCTTCCTTTTCCTAGCACTATAAAATCTAGCATTTAAAAACTCACTTTTAAATGTGTTTTTTTTTTCCAGATGTCATGTTGCCCTTCATTTAACAGGGAGAAATTATAGCAGAGTTTATTGCAAATTAGCTTTTGTGCTGCGAGATGATAATGAAAGCTAACTGAATAGAAAAATAACAAACAAAAACGCTTAAAAGAGAATCATAGAACAAATTAATGGTAGATACAATAGTTGATGGAGTAAATTCCTGGAGCACTAAAGTCTGAAACATTGTTTCCTTATTCCTCTGTACTCAGTTCACTTCAGTTCCATTTTTAAAGCAACTGAGAGAGACATAAATGTTGCTCAATCTAATTTCTTTTCATCTATAGATCTTATGGCCCATAACCATATAAGAATTCCTCAGTGTGACAAAATTATAAAAGCTTGGTCCATGGCAGATAATTCATAGAAGTGAACAATAAAAGGGAAATTGGTATTTAATTTGATATGTCGTTAGTCATAAAACAAGGCATTCCATTTCTTTCTTTTTTTCTTTTTTTTTGTTTTAATCTAACTGGCAATCTGTTACAGGTAATAAATTATTGGACATTGCCTGGATAAGGAAAACCAGTGAGGTATATGCAACTTTACTGACTGAGTTAACTCTTGCAATTTATAGTACTGAATATGTAAAGAAAAAAATACTAGATTAGCGTAATTTAGAGCTAATTGTTCTACCTTTGTTGTACAAAAAGCCTCAATATAATCATTTGATCTAGTGAGAATGATAGCCAGATTTTCTAAGATTACGTTGTACTGTCTTTGAGAAAGGAATTGGTTAGGATGGTCATAGCTGGATTGACTTGGATCATTGGTCTGCAACAACAATCATTAAGATACAAATTTCCTGAAATGGGTTTCAGTCAAATAGAATTAAGGTTTTATAGATCTCGATTTAAAATGTATTGGTCAGATCTGAACTCAAAAGTGAAAATATTCTTCTTTGTGGGGGAAGGAGTTGTGTGGGGAGTGAGAATACTCAGAGAACTCATGTGACATGTTGATGTATTGAAAGGACTGACATGGTTTGGAATTAACAGTAGAAATGTGTGATGTTCTTTTTAAGTAAATTACAACATTGTGAAATATTGCGAAAGCTTTCCAAAAACAAAGGTACTGAGGATTAAACTAAATTTGTGTTTCTAGTATTTCTTTCCTCTGTCACTGAGTCCCCAATTCCTAATGGAGTCTTAGGGGGTTCTTTTATGGCATGATGTCTTCAGTAACTAAACATGGTGGGGGCTCATCCTACACCAGGTCTGAGTAGAACCAATTTCTTACAGAGAGAGAAAAAGGAAAAAGAAGGATCAACTCCAAATTCTCCTACTGGGCAAATATTATGGTCTCTAGATAGAGCTATGCTGTTCAATCACCAAGAAGTCTACCAAGTCTCAGCTACCAATGATCATTGTCTTTCTGAATGAATGTAAGTCAAAGTTGACCTCAAAAGGATTTGACCTCGAGATGCAGTGAACCAGATTATCTAACAAGTACAAGTCTGATATTTGTTGGTATCCTATGATAGTCTATCCAGCATTCAGCTTTCCTCACTGTGATTAGAATAAGGTGATTAGCATAACTTTGACCTCTACTCACTTGACCATGATGTAGTCAATAAGATGTTAGTCATTGGACCTGGTGTTGGAAATGGTGTTGTTGTTGTTGGTTATGTTATGTTTCACACATAGAGAAAGAAGTACGATGCTGTTACTGCTACCATGGTTTCTGATTACTCATTTTCAGTTATTGTTGCCTTTCTGTTGTTTTGTTTTGCATTAACATACCCTGATAGAATGACTTTGTTTTTTGTTTTGGTCCACGTCACTATATACACCACCCTGTAACTTTTGTGTACGACCTCTGCCTCCTCTCTCTCACATCTACACCATCTTTCTCTCCTCTCTCTCCCCCCCCTCTCTCCCCCCTCTCTCTCCCCCTCTCTCTCTCCCTCCCTCTCTCTCTCTTTCCATTTTTCCTTCTAATGCAAAATATCACCTCTGTCTCTCAATACTGCCCCCCCCCCCAATTGAGAGGTCTTGTTCTGCAAGTTACTGAGTGACCTCACTGTTGCTGGTGCCATATAAACTGCACCTGGCACACTCTGTAAAGTGGTTGGCATTTGGAAGGGCATCCAGCTATAGAAACCATACCAAAAGAAATAGCAGAACTTGGTGCAGTCTTCTGACTTACCAGTTCCTGTCAAACCGTCCAATTCATGCCAGTCTGGAAAACGGACTTTAAATGATGATGATGATGATAATGATGATGATGATGGTGTTGTATTTGAACAACTGGAAATTGATAGATGATGAGAATTTGGCATGATGTAATTCTTGGCAGGAAATACATCATACAATGTTGCAATTACATTATAGTGTTTAGTTCACACATTTAGAAGAATAACACTAAATACTTTTATTAGAAGCATACTGGCATAAACTGAGTAAGCATTATTCAATAGCAGAAAAAAAATTTGAATCATCCATGAAGCAAGTTTGTTTATAGGTCTTCACTTAGCCCAGCAGTTAATAGTAATGTGTGTGTGTGCGTGTATATATATATATATATATATATATATATATATATATATATATATATATATATTTAAATACCCATACATACATATATACACACATACATATACACACACACACACACACATAGTATATGTATATATTAGAAAGTCTGTGCGATATTTTAATGTATATTTTAGTTTTTCTAACATTTCATTTCTCTCTTTTGATCTTATTAATGTGATCTAGAAAACAGTATATCAATAGCTGCTACAAAGCTACAATCTTATATCAAACCACTTTGCTGTATGTCAGGCCACCATGCTCTTAGTTAATTACCTTTGCATTTTAACTGATATACATTTTATCAACGTACAGGGGAAGCCGATAACATGCAACACAAAAAGCTGATAACATGTTCAGTTATATAGAGCTGACAGCATGATTCAGTAATCATAATTATAAGGAGCCAAAATTGTGCTTTAAAATCTTTAACCCATTCATCCTTTGTTGAGATCTACCATACAGCAGTACTTTTTAATTACAACTTTTCTATGAATGGTTTTTTTTTTTAATGGAAACAGCAGAAATAGATATTATAGTCTTCAATTCCATTTTTGTTAGTTAACTATATTTCACTTGTTAAAGATTTTTTTTTTTTTTTCATGTTTTTCAGTTTGTTAACATAGTCATTTTCAAACTGAAAGATATAGTTTGAAATCCGAATTAGAAAACCATCTTTCATTTCTTCTGTTATTTTTGGTGATTTCAGGCAGCAAAGAGAAGATCTTTTAAAAAAACAGAATGAAAACAATGAGTTTATATCGAAAATTAAAAAGAAGGATACCAATCTAAACTTGCGTCCGGAAAGTCCTATGCCCAAGAAACAGTCAAAAAAACACACTGGACCAAATGCTAACAGAAGGAAGATATGTGCACTCCATAAAAGAAAGGTAGGCAGTTTAAGGAACCAAAAGTGTCATTCTGTTATTTGGAATATTGTTATGAATTTATTCATATCTAATAGAGGTGCAGGTGTGGCTGTGTGGTAAGAAGCTTGCTTCCCAACCACATGATTCTGGATTCAGTCCCACTGTGTGTCACCTTGGGAAAGTGTCTTCTACTATAGCCTCGGGCTGACCAAAGCCTTGTGAGTGGATTTGGTAAACGGAAACTGAAAGAAGCTCATTGTGTGTATATGTGTTTTGTGTGTGTGTGTGTGTGTGTGTCTATGTATGAGTCTCTTTATGTCTGTGTTTGTCTGCCACGACCCCCAACACCACTTGACAACTGGTGTTGGTGTGTTTACATCCCCATAACTTAACAGTTCAACAAAAGGGACTGATAGAGTAAGTACCCGACTTTAAAAAAAAATAAGTACTGGGGTCAATTCATTCGACTAAAATTGAAGGCGGTGCCTCAGCATGGCTACAGTCTACTGACTGAAACAAGTAAATATTAAAAGATAAAAGATAGTAAGTAAAAAGGCAAAACAAACAATTTGTCTGCAGCACATAAGCTTATATAATAGTGAATCTTGAAGTACATAAAGCCCCATTGGGTTGAAAAATCCTGTTTGGATAGCAAAAGTCCAAGGCTGTTTGAGAGACATGTTTACAACCCAATATTTCCATGTTGTTATTAATGGGTTTCAAGGCAGCCAACTGGCATAATCATTAGCATGCCAGGCAAAATGCTTTGCAGCATTTTGTCCATCTTTACAATAGGAGTTCAGATTCTGCTGAGGTCAACTTCGCTTTTCATCCTTTCAAGGTTGATGAACTAAGTACCAGTTACGCACTGGGATCAGTGGAACTGACTAGCCCCTCTCACAAAAATTCAAGCCTTGAGCTTATAGTAGAAAGGATTATTTATGGGTTTGCATAGGAGGCAAAAGCTGGCTGAGTGAGTAGTATGATGGACAAAATGCTTAACGGCATTTTGTCCATCTTTATGTTCTAAGTTCAAATTCTGGCAAGGTTGACTTTGCTTTTAATCCTTTTAGGGTCGATAAAATAAATATCAGCTGAGCACTGGGGTCAATGTAACCAACTCAACGCAACCTCCAAAATTGCTGGCCTTGTGCCAAAATTTGAAACCTTTCATGGCTCAGTGGTTAAAGCATTGAGCTCACAATCATGAGGTGCTGAGTTTGATTTTTGGATTGGGCTGTGTGTTGTTTTCTTGAGCAATATACTTTATTCCACATTGCTCCAGTTTGCTCAGCTGTTGAAATGAGTTGTGACATCACTGCTACCAAGCTATATCAGCCTTTGTCTCTCCCTTGGATAACATTGGTGGTGTGGAGAGGGGATGCTAGTATGCATGGGCGACTGCTGGTCTTCTATAAACAACCTTGTCTGAACTTGTGCCTCAGAGGATAACATTCTAGGTGCAATCCCATGGTCATTCATGACTGAAGGGAGTCTTTGTCCTTTACCCTAAGTGCTTCAAGATACACTATTCCATAAAAGAATTGTTTCATGTTCTCTCAAAAGCTCATAAATTCTTATGATGTCAGCAACTTTCAAAATAGTGTTTAAAATACCTACTTCACAAAAAAAAAAACCTTTCATGGCAAATGGAAGTTAAAGTAAGGCATTGATAATATATTCATGGTAGGAGCTTGGAGCTGAGTACATTCAGAAGAACAACAAAACACACTGTAAATTTAAGGAGTTAAAAGACAGAGTAATAAAGTGAAGAGGAGCTGAAAATCTGATTCTATTTTAGGATCAGATCAGCATGTTCTATTCATTTACAGTTTATAAAAGAAATACAACTAACTCAGTAAAAACTGTAGGTTGTGTGACTCTTGTAAAATTTCCCTTAATTCCCTGTTTATGAAACAGATCTTGCAAACTAACTAATGTACCATCAAGGAAATGATTCAGGTGAAAAATCAGACAGAAAAATTAGTACATCTTTTGTATTGTATGTATGTGGCTCAAATCATGACAAAAATTTTCCAGTTTCATTTTTAGAAGCTGGAACATGAATACATTTGAATTTTTCGATATATTTATGAGAATTTTGTTGAGAAAAATTTTAACTGGATTTATTGTTTTTAAGTGAATTTCCCATGTGACTTTTCTTTTACTTTAAATACATTTAAAGCACATGCTTATGCATACTTTACTCTGTAGTATTTAAACCGGCCACATCCAGCCCAAATATTGTATCTGTTTTATAGTGAGACTAGCCACATCCATCATCTCACACCTATTCTACAATATCATTCTGAAAATAAACAATCACATCATTGACCTCTCGAAGCTATGAGATAATACATGATTAATTCAAAACAATGTGAATAAATAAGCATTGCATTTGACAGAGTAACATCTGAATGCTAAAGGGTTAAAGAATAAAGGATACTTAAGACATGCTTAGAGTAAGGCCATAGTTTTTCAGTGCTTTAAAAGTGATGGGTACTAAACAATTAAACTGCACATATATTCTTTTCTACTCTAGGCACAAAGCCCGAAATTTTGGGGCTGGGGTCCAGTCGATTAGATCGACCCCAGTATGCAACTGGTACTTAATTTATTGACCCTGAAAGGATGAAAGGCAAAGTTGAACTTGACAGAATTTGAACTCATAATGTAAAGACAGATGAAATACCACTAAGCATTTTGCCTGGCGTGCTAATGTTTCTGCAAGCTTGCCACCTTAAAATGCACATATATTGAACCTTAAATGGTGAGAAATGCTTGCATGAATATGTGTACAAAATGGGCAAAAAACAAAAACAATTTTTTTTTTCTTAAGGGTTATTTTTATACTTGTTTTTAGTTTATTCCTTTAGCATTCAGATTACTCTGCTAAATGTAATGCTTATTTATTCACGTTGTTTTGAACTAATCATGTTTATTTTCAGAATGCTTGCAGCAATTATTCTTTTAAGGTGGCGAGCTGGCAAACTCATTAGCACTCTGGACAAAATGCTTAGTGGCATTTCGTCTGTCTTTACATTCTGAGTTCAAATTCCGCCATGGCTGACCCTGCCTTTCATTCTTTCAGGATTGATTAAATAAGTACCAGTGGAGCACTGGGTCGATGTGATTGATTAGCCCCCTCCACCAAAAATTCAGGCCTTGTGCCTATAGTGGAAAGTATTTTTAGCAAGACATTGCAGGGTAAGCCTGAAAGGCCAGATCTGGCCAGTTTGAACATAAAACGGAGGATATCTGGGCCAGGTATGGCTGGTTTAAATACTAATGGGTTAACCTTTAGCATACTGTAGGTGCATTATGTCACCATATGAATTCTCTCCCCAGTAGTAACAGGGCAGTTTGTCAGGAAAAACAATTCTAGAGAAAATGCAGTGTGTTAAAAGTTAAACAAGTATAAAAACTATTATATTTGTTTGCCTCTTGCACAATAAAATTTACAATTTCATTACTGAAAAGTCCCATAAAGTATTCACTTCCCTTTGATGATGGTTGTTTCCATGTGAAATTTTTGAGATATCAGTTAATGATGTTTGCTGTTCTCTAACGAAACATCAATTGATGATGTCCAGCATTTAAGGGTTTATGGTTGACATTCTGAAAGAGAGTTCCAGAGTTTAAAAAATATGCAGAAAGGAATTGTTTTGACCAGAATTAAAATATTGATAAGAGAAAGCCATCAAGGCATGTATTGGGCAATTATTATTTTACAGTCTATGACCAAAGAAGAGAAATTTGAAGGTGGGTATGATAGTTCTAAACCTGATGAAATCCGTGATGATGAAGAGCTGATTCGAGTAAGTGCTTTAGTCCAACGCGACACTCTTGTTCGAGGGCTTGGTGTTGCTAACATTGTCTATCGACTGCTTAACATACATCGGAACAGTGAAACTTCACCAAGTCATGAGAAACATGACAAACAATTAGTTGTTCAAGTAAGTATATCTTTTATCTTTTGTTTTGTTTCAGACACTGGACTGCAGTCTTGCTGGAGAATTACCTTTGTAAAAATGTGTCTAATTAATTGCTTTTTGGCATAAATTTCATCTTGATTTGTTTTACAATGCAGGATCTTTACGAATATCTCCTGTGGTTGAAATTTGGAATTAATAAACTTAATAATGATCCAGTGGAATGCTGAAACTTTCCCGCATAATTTGTCTTCATGTGTCATAATTAGGCCAACTTAAACTGTATCCAGTAGTTGGACCCTGGTTCAGAAGTTCTACGCTTTTGAGGAATGTTGAACCAATTCTTAGTCACTATTGCATGCCTGTCACTAAGGGACAGTACTGGACAGCACTGTCCCTTAATGGTACACCCTCAGATTTCAATGGTACACCCTCACTATTCAATGGTACACCCTCAGATTTACACTGATACATTTATTTCGAAATTCTGCTTTAGCATTATTACAAATTAGTACCTACCCAGAATATTCTGAAGCACCCACCCCTAGGCACCAAAGTTTGGCAATGGGCCTGCACTATTGATCTCAGCTCTGCTCTGATCCAGAGTTGTTCATTTGTCAGGGTTCCAACTATGTATTAAATAGCATGTAACCACCTGAGCCAGGGTATGTTGAAATCATGGGATGCAGCATGGTGGGTGTGAACTGTTTCAGCAAATGAATCATATTGAAATCAAAGGCAAATATCACAAGATGCTGAGCAGATGAACAGACAATAAACTGTCAATGACCAGGATCAACCAGTTCAGTTTGCAAACTACTGCTATCATCTGTAGTGATGGTATGTGCAGATGAGATATTAGCTTCTGAAAGATTAATGTAACTTTCATGCCTCATCACTCAATCAGTACATCTGGCGTGAAAGAGTTACATTGGTTTGAGCAAGTTACCTGACCTGGATAGATAGATTAGTGACCATAACTTTTTAGGCTTTAACAGCATAAAGACTGGAATTCAATGATCATTCGAGTATTTCTACTTCTTAATGCAGTAATATCCAGTATATATTGTATCTTTTTACAGCTAGGTGAGAAGTTCAGTTCATTATTATTATTATTATTATTCAGTAGTTTTATTTTTATAACGTGCTTTCACTTCACTACCGAGCGCAGCTCTGTGCGCCTTGGGTATGTGCTGTGGTTTGCTGTGGTGCTCTTATGTTTACTGTATTGAAAGTGTTTTGCGTAGAATGTGTGCAGTGCCCAGTAGTGCAATTTTCTGTATGTTATATATATTTGTAAGTCCTGGTGTTTTTGTTATGTATTTGTCTGAATATTTTTTTATTATACCTAAGGCACCTACTATGATAGGAATTGTTTCTGTTTTTAGATTCCACATTCGAGTTATCTCTATTTCCAGGTCTTTGTATTTTGAAAGTTTTTCCATTTCTTTTAGAGAAACGTTGTCATCTGCTGGTATTGAAACATCAATTAGAAGGCATTTTTTTCCTTCATGATCTTTGACAACTATATCTGGTCTATTTGCCTTAATTTCTCTATCTGTGTGTATTGGCATATCCCAGAGTATGGTTGCTTTCTCGTTTTCTGTGACCTTTTCTGGCGTGTGTTTATACCATCTTTTTTCTGTTGCTATTCCATAATGTTGGCATAGCTTCCAGTGTATATAGGTCCCAGCTCTGTCGTGTCTGTGAATATATTCCTTCTTAGCCAGGACTGGGCAGCCAGAGATAATATGATTTATTGTTTCTTGTCGATCTCCACATATTCTACAGTTACTTGTTATATTTCTTTTCATTATGTGTTTTTGGTAATTTCTGGTGGGGAGGCTTTGGTCTTGTGCAGCAATTAAAAATCCTTCAGTCTCTGCTTTGAGTCCTGAGCTTCTCAGCCATTGCTGGGATTTTTCTCTGTCTATTTCTTTCGCATTTAGTTTAGCCCAGTATTTACCATGTAGGGGCTTTTCTTGCCATCGTTTTATCATGGTCCGTTGCTGTTCTAGTTTTAGTTTGGATTTCATTTGTTTTATAGCTTTTGTTGTTTCTTCTTCTTCTTCTTCGTATTTGTTAGGTAGATTGATTTCTTGTTTGTATTTGTCAGCTTCCTTAAATACTGAAAACAGTTTTTTGTTTTGCTCGTGTTTTGTGGCTATTTGTATTAGTTTCCCTTGCTTCTGGAGTAGGTATTTTTGCAGTCCTATGGTGGTTATTTTATAATAGTTTTCTAGCTGTATAAGACCCCTTATTATTATTATTATTATTATTATTATTATTATTATTATTATTATTATTTCTCTTTATCACATGTTTTGTTGGAGCTCCTGGACTCTTACATACATTGTGGGCTTGTTACCTGCAGCCTACAGTATCATGCTATCCATTCTTTTCAGCTATCTAATACTTTCCCGATTATTCTGGCCGTGCCAAGGAGGCAAACCTGTTGTAACAGTTCTACTGGGCACTCTTTTCCAATTTCCTTTCTATTCCCCTTGTTCTAAATCAGTAGCTTCTCTCCTTTCCTTGACATAGCTAGATGTTCTGTTATTCAAACCACTACAACAATCCATATTGGAGAAATAGCCTAAGTATAAGTTAAAGAATTAGGGAACACTGGAGTGAATATGATGAACAAAAAAATATCTTTACCAACATCGTCATACAGAAAAACAATGGGTCAATAAACAATGCAGAAATGTAACTCTTACCATACACCCAAAAGACCTGATTCTATAATAGGTTACAGAGGATATAGTTTCTGATTCAGCACACATCCTCAATAGAAGGGATCAGTAGAGTTACAACACACCAATAGCATTGACTACTGCCATCACCATTGTAATGGAAGAATGAGTATAAAGTGGAATTAAACCCGACAAAATTCAGTTACCTCCCCCCACACACACACACACACTCATGCACATGCACTCACATAAATTCTTCTTGTGGGATCTACAAAAACCAAAAAAAAAAAAAAAACGGACAAATAAAAATAAAAATTATAAAGATGCAATGAAAATAAAATACAGATGCTTGACAACATAGAGACAAAGCTTGGCTGCATAATATGCACAAGAAAATAAATTGTAGAATCTAAATTCATTGAAAAAGTTACATTAGTGTGATGAACAATTTCTGAGAAATTAGTCAACAGTAAAATAAAAACGGAAGTGAACTACACACAATGCATGTATTTATTCGTATTATGACCCTCTCAAAGAATAAAAGCTCCTAAATATTTATAAGAAAACACAAAAATTATAAAATAGTAACATTTGAAGGAAATATGGTTTGTTCTCCTTGCTGTACATGAACAATGTTTCTTCATCCTTTTCATGCAATAAATGCTGTAACAATATTTAAATGACAAAGAAGGTAAGACTAGCAAGTGGAAGTGATGAAAGAGTGAATCTAATCTTAATGATGAATACAAGTTGGAAAAGAGGTTTTCAGCATTATTAGAGTGATTAAGAACTGTTGAGAGATGATGGTGACGATGTTCAAACTGAAGAATAACGCAACATGTTTTTAAGCCTATATAAAAATCTTAATTTTACTATCATTTTAGATTGATCCAAATGGTTGTTTGTAATTTCAGTTACATATATATAGATAAACTTACATTATAATCATTGTATATCATCATCTTCATCATCATCATCATTATCATCATCATCATCATCATCATCATCATCCGGTGTTTTAAATCCGGGTTTTGTCCCCGTTAATGGAAGTGGCCAGATCTACCTTAATGCCATAGCCACCACCGTCTCACCATCTTGCCATCATGTCCAGTTTGGGGTGTCCTCCTTTCTCAAACCAACCCTCACAATCTCGTCTTCCACCTGTCCCGTCCACCTTTCCCTTGCTCTATCTTGCTTTCGCGCTCCATTTACCTCAAGCACAATCATCCTCCTCAGAACATGTTCTTCATCCCTCCTCAACACATGCCCATACTACTTTACTCCATTTGCCCTTGCCAGTCATTCCACCGATCCCTCCAACCCCAGCATTCCCATCAAATCCTCAGTCCTACTCTTATCAAACAGCTTCGCCCCACACATTTCTCTCACCATTGCTCTCTCAGCCCTTCTCAAAATTACCATCTCTCTCTCCCTCAGACACCATGTCTCATTCCCATACAACATTGCAGCTCTCATACAACTCTTATAAACTCTTCCTTTCATCTTCACTGAGAACCTTTTCCCATATAACATTGCTCCACATTCCCTGAACTTAACCCAACTAAGTCTCGCTCTTGCTGTCACAGCTGCTTCACATCCACCACTTACATCCACCCTGTCTCCCATTTATATCCTATTTATATTTCAGGTAAAACCACCAGTGCCTTTAACAAGTGGCAACAGTTCAAGCAGCTTAGTACATGGCAATAACTATCAATTTAGCCGTACTGGTGAGATGCATCAAATCACTACTAGTATTCATCCTGGGACTACAAACTTATTTATCAATAACTTTGGAAATTTTTCCTCATCCAGCACCTTGCCAATTGAAGATCAACAAGTAGCTGTGGCTAACAACTGCAATACATTTTATAGCTGTCATCCAAAACCAAGACAACATTATTTCAATATGTTTGGTACAGTAAATAAAATAGTGGTAGGTATGATTTATAATTTTGTTCTCTTTAACTCTTTAGCATTCAGATTACTCTGTCAAACATAATGCTAATTTATTTGCAATGCTTTGAAATAATCATGCATTATCTTGTAGCTATGAGATCCCAATGATGTGATTCTTCATTTATACAATGACATTGTGGTAATGCTGCAAGCGTGTTGGCTTGCTTCCGTAGGTTCCATTGAACCTTGTAGGGTACGACCAATTGAGGCACTGGGAGTTTTTCTTTCTCTTTTTTTTTTTTTGTTTTTCATTTGTACAAATTATACAATAGAATATGCTAAACATTTCAAGGTTGTACACATGTGCAGCATTATAGAGTAGATGTGAGAAGTTGTACATGGCCATTTTGAACATAAAACAGGTAGAATATTTGGGCCTGATATGGCTGGTTTAAATGCTAAAGGGTTAAATCTCTCACAGACACATATTGTGCCCTAGATTGGTTGGTGTCTGAAACATATAGTACTTTGGATCTTCCATAAAACTCAAGTTTTCTGGTGATGTTAGAATCTCAAAGATATAAGACCTCAATAGAAATTATGCCTAATATGTAATTTACTTCCATATGACCTTCCATAGATTATCTTTTTTATTCAGTTTCCCAATTTATCCTTTATCTTATACTTGTTTAAGTCATTGGACTGCAGCCATACTGGGACACCATTTTGAAGGGTTTTATTAAACAAATTGACCCCATCACTTATTTTTTTATAGTCTGATACTTATTCTGTCAGATTCTTTTCTTGAACTGGTAAATTCCAGGGATGTAAACAAATAAACACCTGATGTCAAGTGGTTGTGAGGACAAACATAAAGAAAGACACAAATATACATATTCATCCATCCGTCCGTCCATCCATCCATCCATCCATCCATCCATCCATCCATCCACCCACCCACTCATCATTCATTAATCCTTCCTTCCTCCCTTCTTAAATCCCTCTCTCCCTAATCAACAAAACATGCATGTTCATTGCTGGCATAGGCTGGACAGTTTGCCAGAATCCAATAGGATCTAGGATTGCCTCATACTCCAATGTCTATTTTGTGGAGGATAAGGTATGAGAGAAAAGGGCTGGAGCAGATCAGATTTCTTGCTGTGGAGGGGGTTATATGACTACTCACATTTTACAAGAGAGGGTGGGTGTGTGGAGCTGGAGAGTGATGAGAATATTTGCAGAGGAGGTGAGTGGGGTGTTCCATTGGTCAGTTCAGATCACATGTTGAAGTTAACCATATTTTCTTGTTTGCTCCACCTTGCAAATGCATAAGGGCTTCGAGATTAAGATGGCCTTTTCCAAGTATAAGTAACCAATAATTTGAAGTTCATTAGCATGTCACTTATTCATTCATTTTTTTTTTTTTTTTTTTTGTGGTAATAATCTGATAAATTGGTTTACTTGTTAATGGATATTTTAGGCTCTTGTTGTATTTATGCAATTTCTCATGGAAGCAAAGTTGGCAATTATGAACTCCAGCTGATTAAGGTGGAAACTTGTCAAGGATGCTCCACAACCACGTTTATTCTTCTCCATTCTTATCTTAGACATCTGGCATGCCAAACATTGAATTATCTTTGTGAAAAAAAACTAGGGCTGAGTGAACTTGATAATATACATACATACATGACCTAGATACAACATTCTCAAAGGATGTAGGGTTGGAGTTTGTTATATGGTTGTGAAAATGGGGAAAACTATAAACCAGATGAGCAACATCTCCATCAATGATTTGACTGTTTCCCCTGTATCTGACGAGGAATGTTACAGATATCTAGAAGTGGATGAAAACATATCTTACAATGGCACCTTTAATAAAATACGTGTCACTAAAAGATATTAGAACCGAATAAAGAAAATTTGGGCCTCAGAACTCACTGCATTCAATGAAACAGTGGCTTACAATGTGTTTGCAGTACCAGTACTCATACCAACATTTGGGCTGCTTGATTGGATGCTTGATGAGATCTAAGCTATTGATGTGAAAACCTGAAAAATACTAACAAGCACAGTTTCCACATAAACAGTGATGTAGACCACCTCTACCTAAAACGAAAACAAGTTGGCAGAGGTTTAACATTGATCCAATATGCCTTTGAATATTGTATTATTTCCCTTTGGCAACATCTTTTAACCACCAAGTGTTGAAATGCATCGCTTGATCAAGTCTGCATACATGAGGCTGATAAGATTATAAGATTTGGAAGGCAGCTCCTTGAGCAACATTCCTTGTCTGATAACCTTAAATACATGCCCAACAAAGTCGCACGACTCTTCTACAACGTATCATCAGATGAAAGGATGAGCCTATATGAGCAGAGGACTATGTATGCATATGTTAGTGGAAAGCTCCAAGATGATGGTAACATTGATCACTAAAGCAGTCTATCATAGACCAATAGCCAGATTACTACCTCTCACTTTGAAGGGTATGTGTGTGCAATCCAAGAACAGGAAATATCCACCAAATACCTGGTGCACAAAAGAAATAGAGATGCAGGAAAAGCAATAAAATGTGACAACTGATGCAGACTCTGTGGAGTTAACACTGAAAATATCATTCACATCATAAGCAGTTGTTCAATAAATGTCAATCACGGTATCATCTACCCATGAAACATGATGTCATAGCTAGGGCACTCTATAATGAAATCTGTCAGAAGGGTAACCCTGAGGACAAAGAAATAAGAACCCACAGTATGGTAGAAGCCATAGACACTCATAATAAAAAAGGAGTACTGGTGGAGTATCCCAGTGTAGACCTCAATAAAATGTAGGCACAAAAGACTTGATATAATGATTTGAGATAGAGAAGAGAAGCTGTGTACATTTGTGGAAATTAGCTGCCCAGCAGATGTTAACATAAAGCTGAAGATCAGTGAAAGAGAGAATATCTATACTGAGCTATTGAGATATCCAGATTACTAGTTCAGTTTTATACCTGTAATTATTGCGGCTCTGGGATATGTAACACACTGCCTAAAAACCAATCTTGAGAAATTAGACTTCTCAAAACCAGAAAAGAGAAGGCTAATTCGAAGACTACAGATCCAATCCATCATTGGAACTGTAAATATCTATAAAGCTTTCCAGAAGTCTATCATTTAAATATATATGAGCATGTCTGGATATGCAATTATATGCATGAGAATGCATACATAAAACAAAACATACAAAACTTGCACATATACATACATACATACATATGTATGAGCATGTCTAGATATGTAACTCTATGCATGAGAATACACACATAAAACATACAAATCTGCACATACATACATACATGCATGCATACATACATACATACATACACACACACACACACATACATACATACATACATACATACATACAAAAATACCCTGTTGTTGATATTGAAATTCCAATGAAGGAACCTTGGATCTAGGTTAGAAACCAGTTCTTTCTCTATTGACAAGAAATCTTGAAATAAACTGAATAATGACATACACACATACATATATGCATGCATGCATGCATAGATAGATAGACAGACAGACAGACAGATAGATAGACATGCAGCTATATGCATGAGAAAGCATACATAAAACAAAATAAACAAATTTGCTCATATACTTACATACAAAAATACTCTGTTGATGTTTTTGAAATTCCGTTTTTGTTCCAGCACACGGTCTCAGATCAGGTCACTTGCTATGCAAGTACATCTCTGTAATTCTTTTCCTGAAACTGTTCTGAAATTTGTTTTGATATGATCCATTCTCAGTGCAAGTGAGTGAGGATATGTCAATGCAACAGGGCCAGTATATCAAATTTCTTCACAATTTCATGTAGTAACTATCTTCCTTTTCATTCAAAATTTATGCTGAGACTAATCTGTCAATACCAGCTCAGTGTTCTATCTTGAGAGTAAAATTTGCAGTGCAAAAGAATTACACGATGATAGAAGATAACAAGAAACTGGAATAGCTTTTCTTGTTGTCTTTCTACCTGTTACGTAAGAAAGTGAAAGTGCTTACCTTGTGAAATGTGATGATGGAAGTGCTTACATTTGCAAAACAGTGACAATGCTTACTCAGGAAATGAAATTATTAAGGATCAGAAGTATTCTGTATTGATTGTATAATAAATAGTGCATTGTATAGGAGACACTAGGTACTATAAAGTATGCAGCATGATAAAAGCATGCTGTAACATTGTGGAATTGTACAAAAAGAAGACATGAGAAATGCATACATAAATGTGTATATATACATATATATATATATACATATTCTTTTACTTCTATGAGTCATTTGACTGTGGCCATGCTGGAGCACTGCCTTGAAGGGTTTTTAGTTGAACAAATCGACACCAGGACTGTTATTTTTAAGCCTAGTACTTATTACTTATTCTATTGGTGTCTTTTGCCAAACTGCTTAGTTACAGTGACATAAACACACCAACACCGGTTGTCAAGCAGTGATGAGACAAACGCAGATACAAAGACACACACAGAGATATATACATATACACAGAGTGAGAAATAGTTGTGGTGAAAGAGTACAGCAGGGTTCACCACCACCCCCTACCGGAGCCTCGTGGAGCTTTAGGTGTTTTCGCTCAATAAACACTCACAACGCCTGGTCTGGGATTTGAAACCGCGATCCTATGACCACTAGTCCACTGCCCTAACCACTGGGCCATTGTGCCTCCACCTATATACATACACACATATATATGTATATGTGTATATATATATATATATATATATATATATATATATATATATATATATATATATATGTGTGTAAGTATATATGTATGTGTGTATGTCTCTGCCTGCCAAATCCACTCACAAGGCTTTGGTTGGCCCAAGACTGTTGTAGAAGACACTTGCCCAAGGTGCCACACAGGGGGAATGAACCCAGAACCATGTATTTTGGAAGCAAGCTTCTTACTACAGAACCATGCTTGCACTTACATATGCACTTTTCCAGGAAGAGCTCGGAACTTTGCAGGAAAACCTCAGGACTTTCCAGGAAGCTTCACCTTCGGAACTTTCTAGGAAGTACCAGTCTCGGAACTTTCCAGGAAATACCATCCCCCGAAACTTTCCAGGAAGTCCCATCCTTGGAACATTCCAGGAAGTATTCATACGATGGGAATATTTGTGTTTACATATATGTATGTATGTACGTGTGAGAGGATAGATATATATATGTATGTGTGAGAGGATAGATATATATATGTATATTTCCCCCTCAAATGTGGTGGCAGTGACTGTTGACGTACATCTGGACACACATATGTACTCATCTGTATATGCTTTTGTATCCATAGATATCTAAGTATGGTTATGTACACAGGCACAGGCATGTATATTGGAGTGTTTAAAACTATTTTTATATGGTTGTTTGTAGGCTTTTTATGTGCCTTATATTTTTATATTTTCATTTTTCCTTTATTTTAATTTTTACTTTATTCTTATTTTTATTTTTATTTTTATTTTTTATTTTTTATTTTATATTTGTATTGAATTTTGTGAATCTCTGAAGAGGCCTAGCGAATCATGCATGTACTCCCATTACATCATTTTCATTTGCTAATTACTCCGGCACGCAGGAGATATAGGGATAGAATGGGGCATGCCAACGCTAGGCCGAAACAGCTGTAAGTTTCTGTATATTCTCCAATTGCTAAATGTACTTTACATTTGTGACCTTAATTGTTAATATGACATGTTATGTCATAAGCATCTGTATATTGTGGTTTTTGTCATTTTAGTTGCAAAATAAGCAAATTAATTCAATGGAATACACTGTCTGCAAGTTGATGGATACCGCATATTCTCCTCCATTTTCTTATTGCTATATAAATTTAGGGTAAAATAACCCCCTTTTACCCACACCCACTTATTACACTTGGTATAACACTAGTGTAACAATAATTGGGTACCCTCCCAGCAGTATATTGGATAGTTACTATCCCTTAGTGGGTTGAATCCTCAACCCCTAACTCTCTTGCAGTATATATGTATATATATATACATTTATGTAGGGAGTTGAGGCTCAATTTGACAGTTTGCATAAAAGGAAAATAAAACACAGTAACCCATCCAAAAAGTAAAAGTATTATAAATATTTAAAAAAAAGTATCAACTGGATTATGGGTGAGTGATAACTGAGTGTTTACTCAAATTAGCCACCCTCACCTTTCATCACAGCTACAAGACAGCTCTGGAACCTGGTGCATGCACTCATTACTGTCTTCTTGGGAAAATCTTTGAACACCTCCTTGATCTTAGCCACCAGCTTGGTCTTGGTGTTGCAGACAGAGTAGTTGGTGACTTTCTCAACTGTGTCCCACACATACTAATCCATGGGATTACAATCAGAGGAACAGAAACCCAGAAATTGTGGCTGGTGAAATGATAGAAATTTTCCGACAACTACATCTAAATTGAGCTTAAGGCCTTGTTGGATGTATTCTGGCATGTGGATGCAGTTAGAACATCTACTTTGTCCCTTCCTTCTGGCTATGGCTTTGTAGTCTCTGTTGCAGGTGTCTATGTCACGTCTTATAGCCTTTTCAGTGTTCACAGAACTTTGAGCAACCATCAGCATTTTGATACCTGGTGTGAATGCCGATGATACAGGTAACTATTTTCCAATATTCAGACAGCTTCCAATGCCATCATGTCAGCTAACTTTTTCACAGTTACAAATTTAATCTTTATGCTCTTCAATGCTACTGACTGTTCACCAATACATCAGGCTGTTCCTAAGAAAGGGAGGGGGTTATAAAAATATCATAAAACTTAGTGCAAACGCCCTGCGTATATATATATATATATATATATATATGTGTGTGTGTGTGTGTGTGTATACACACACACATACACACACACGCATGTAATCATTATGTCTATTGTCTATTATTTGCCCTTTTTTTCCCCGTTATCAGCTGACATGCACCAGTATGGTTTCTGGCATAAATCAATAAATTAATTGTCATACCATCATCATCCACGAGTCAATTACTTAAACGCCAGCCCTTAGCAGCCATGCAGTCATTAACTAATTATATTTATATTCAATTAACAAACTAATTGTGTTTTTTGGCAACAGTTGGAAGTTTATTTATGAATCTCGAAGAAGAAAGCCTAAATCACTATAGCAACAAAGCAAACATTAACCTATTGTTTTCTTAATTATATAGAGAGGATATGCTGTTAATGAGGTGAGAGGGTGGTAATTTTAACCCTTTTGTACAGTGGGGAAGGTTGGGATACCTGTGTGTCAGTATACAGTGATTAATGTTTAATTCAGATTGTTTCATGCTTTTCATAACTGGTGTTTTTTAACCCTCAAGCCACACTGGTCAAACTGACTTATGAGTAAAAACAGTCCAGTTGTAATCACACTACCTCTTTCCTTTGTACTAATACTATAAGAGTTTTGTCGCATCTTGGGAGGGTCATTATGCCAATAATAAACATGCCCACACACTGGTTCTACTTCACTTCTTTTACTACTACTACTACTACTACTACTACTACTATTACTACAACTACTTAGTAGTCTTAGTTTTATCATGTGCATTCACTGTACTACCGAGAACAGCTCTGTGTGCCTTAGGTTTGCTGTGGTTTGCTATGTTGCTCATATTTTCACTGTATTGAAAGTGTTTTACGTAGGATGTGCGTGGTGCCTATAAATGCTATTTTCTGTATGTTATATACATTCCTAAGTCCTGGTGTTTTGGTGTGTATTTGTCTGAATTTTTTTAATCATACCTAATGCACCTATTATTATAGGGATTGTTTCTGTTTTTAGGCTCCACATTTGGGTTATCTCAATTTCCAGATCTTTGTATTTCTCCATTACTTTTAGAGATACATTATCATCTGTTGGGATTGACATCTCGATTAGAAGGCATATTTATCTTGGTGATCTCTGACAACTATATCTGGTCTATTAGCATTGACGTCTCTATCTTTGTGTATTGGCATATCCCAGAGTATGGTTGCTTTCTCATTTTATGAGAGCTTTTCTGGGGTGTGCTTATACCATCTTTTTTTCTGTTGTCATTCCATTGTGTTAGCATAGCTTCCAGTGTATATAGGTCCTAACTCTGTCATGTCTGTAGATATATTTCATCTTTGCCAGGGCTTGGCAACCAGAGACGATATGATTTATTGTTTCTTCCCCATAACTACATATTCTTCAGTTACTTGTACTTTTCTTCATTATGTGTTTCTGGTGGTTTTTGGTGGGGGAGGCTTTGACCTTGTGCAGCAGTTAAAAATATTATTATTATTATTATTATTATTATTATTATTATGCAGGTGGTGAATTCGGAGAACTATTAGCATGCTGAGCAAAATGCTTAGCAGCATATTGTTCATCTTTACATTCTGAGTTCATATTCCACCGAGGTCAACTTTGCCTTTTATCCTTTCAGGGTTAATGAAATAAGTACCAGTTGAGCACTGGGTCAATATAATTGTCTTAACCTCTTTGTTATCATTATTAGTCAATTGGTTAATCATCTAACCAATTGATAAATTGATTGTTTGATTAATCATTCAGTCAATCAATCAATCAATTGGCTAGGTTTGTCAGGGTCTTTCCATCACCATTCATGGCCTTATCAATGACAAGCTCTCTTTCTATCTACTTCAGGTTTGATTCAAGTCTGTCGCTTTCCTAGTTTACGAGTTCTATATTTATATGGAAGTGAGTGAGAATATATGCGTCGGAGAATAAGAAGTGTGTGATGACCTTCCCAATTTACAATAATGTCTGTTCTGACACAGGAGTTCACAGCAAGAATCCTGCAAATCAGATGCAAAAGTGAAATGCTTTAAAACCTGCATTACCTATTTTTTATCATTTGCTTGTTTCCATCATTAGACTGCGGCCATGCTGGGGCATCTTGAAGGATTTAGTGAACCAAATTGACCCTAATATCAGGTTGGTGCAAAGGTAATGGCCGAGTTTAATGTCTCTATTAAAAATGGAAAAGCCTACAATTAATACAATACTTATATGTCAGTATGTGTGTGTGTATATATATATATATATATATATATATATATATATATAGTTTACCGTTGCTGTGGTCTCCTTTAGAGAGACTTAGAAATATTAATATTTATATATATATATATATATATATATATATATATATATATGTGTGTGTGTGTGTATGTTTGTTTTTGTCTACCAAATCCACTCGCAAGATTTTGGTTGGCTTGATGCTATAGTTGAAGAAACTTGCCCAAGGGGCCACGCAGTGGGACTAATCCAGGAACCATATAAATGGAAAGCAAGTGTTTTACCACACATCCACGACTGCGCCTACACACACACACACACACACACACACACAGAGTAAGCCTCTTTCAGTTTCAGTCAAATGAATCCCTTCTCCAAGCATTGGCTAGCTCATGGCTACAGTAGAAGACACTATCCAAAGGTACAACACACTGGGACTAAAACCTAAAACTACATAGTCAGGAAGCAACCTTCGTAACCACACAACCATGCTAGTGTCTATTTCTGCATTTATGCAGTTAAAGAGTCCTTATTTTCCTAAGTACAACTGCACTCGCACACAAATTCTTCTGCACTTGCAATTCATTCCCAATACAAAAAAAGATGGCCTTAGTTTCTAAGCCCTTTTATCAGCTCAAAGACTTTCTGAAAGGGGCTTAGTCAGCCGAGGGTTCCTTTCTTGGACAATCTGAGATGTCTTCATATGTATGTGTATGTGTGCATGTATGCACGCACATGCGTGTGTCTGTACACTTGTGCATAATCACAGACATGGCAACTGTATTCTAGTGCACAAATTAATTTTTTTTCTTCTTCTTCTTGTTCTTGTGTTCTTTTTACTTTCTAAACCAAAATCAGCATCTGCAATTACAGGGATTTACAACAGGGGTCGATTGTAATCAACAGGTTTAACCAAGCTTAGAAGATACTTTTATTTCACTGTAAAGAGTTTTGTTGTGTATTTGTGTGCGCATGTGTGTGTGTGTGCGTGCATATGTTTGTGTATGTGTATGCATTTGTATGTGTGGGTTTGTGTGCGTGTCGGTTTGTGTGCGTGTGTGTGTGAGCATGCGCGTTTTTTCCTGCCTTTGTTTTAGCCATTAAGTAAAACATTTATTTTTTTTTTTACGAGAAAATATGTTTTCTAGGCAAACAACATAAACAATACTTTTCTTTTGTGAGCACACACACACACATGTATTTATGTATGCACAAATATATGTATATATGTATTATACATATATTTATGTATACGTGTATATATATAATATATATATATATGTATGTATGTATTGATATATATATGTATGTGTGTATATATATATATATATATATATATATATACAAACATATATATATATATATATATATATATATATATATATATACATACAATATATATATAAACATATATATATATAAATAAATACAATATATATGCACATACATACATATATATATATATATATATATATATATATACACAATATATATATACACGCACATACATATATATATCATCATCATCATCATCATCATCATCGTTTAACGTTCGCTTTCCATGCTAGCATGGGTTGGACGATTTGACTGAGGACT